>NW_027315746.1:10605785-10878285 GCF_026437365.1 Eucyclogobius newberryi
TCCGAGTATTTGTCCAGCTCGTCCTCCGTCCCCTTCATCTTCTTCTGCAGCGCCAGCAGCTCGTCCTCCAGCTGAAGGATGAAGAGAGCAGAGTGAGTGTGGAAGAGGTGGTCACGTCAAATCAACCCAAAACAGCAAATTAACCCAAAACAACAAATCAACCCAAAACAACAAATCAACCCAAAACAACAAATCAACCCAAAAACATCAAATTAATCCAAATCAACCCAAAACAACAAATCAACCCAAAACAACAAATCAACCCAAAACAACAAATTCATCCAAAACAACAAATCAACCCAAAACAACAAATTAATCCAAATCAACCCAAAACATCAAATCAACCCAAAAACATCAAATTTATCCAAATCAACCCAAAACAACAAATTAACCCAAAATAACAAATCAACCCAAAACAACAAATCAACCCAAAACAAAACTTCAAATCAACCCAAAACAAAACAACAAATCAACCCAAAACAAAACAACAAATCAACCCAAAACAAAACATCAAATCAACCCAAAACTTCAAATTAATACAAATCAACCCAAAACAAAACATCAAATCAACCCAAAACTTCAAATTAATCCAAATCAACCCAAAACATCAAATCAACCCAAAACTTCAAATTAATCCAAATCAACCCAAAACATCAAATCAACCCAAAACGTCAAATCAACCCAAAACTTCAAATCAACCCAAAACAAAACAACAAATCAACCCAAAACATCAAATCAACCCAAAACAAAACAACAAATCAACCCAAAACATCAAATCAACCCAAAACATCAAATTAACCCAAAACATCAAATCAACCCAAAACATCAAATCAACCCAAAACTTCAAATTAACCCAAAACGTCAAATCAACCCAAAACTTCAAATCAACCCAAAACAAAACGTCAAATCAACCCAAAACTTCAAATTAACCCAAAACATCAAATCAACCCAAAACAACAAATTAATCCAAATTAACCCAAAACATCAAATCAACCCAAAACATCAAACTAATCCAAATTAACCCAAAACAACAAATTTATCCAAATTAACCCAAAACATCAAATGAATCCAAAACAACAAATTAACCCAAAACATTTTCACTGACATCAAAACTCTAATGATTTAAGCCTTTACAACAACAAAATAAGCAGAAACTAGAAATATCTTCTCCAGTACAAAAGAGTCTTTATCGTTATCTCATATTAAATCAAATATTATGTAAAATACTATTGTAAACGTGTTTGATTCAGACTTTGATCTGACTCACATGTTTCAAAGTGTTTTTTATTGGCCAAAACAACCTATATTCTTTTCATATTTGTGATATTCTAATCCCAGTTCCTCCATTTAAATCACATAATTTACTATGTTTTTGACAAACATTTAAAGGTCCACAATCTCTATAGGGACTTTCCCTCTGCATTTGGCCCATCCTTCAATACCTTATTTGGTGTTAGGAAATTAATGATTTTATGATAATCTCTTTCAATTTGATCTACAGTTAGAGTGAAATATTGTGAAGACGAGGAGACGATTCTGTGAAAAATAAATCTGTCACTTTTGAATTCCACAGAACTGACACAAAAGCCTGGATTAATTGAGTCACTTTTGCAGAAATTTTAAGTCTAACGCCCCTTAGTGGCTCAAAGAGGTACAGCAGCCTCCAGTCTAACGACCATCAACAGTTTCTGTGGTTTATTTATTTTTAATTTTCACATGTTATGACAATGAAAACAAATTCAAAAAGTAAATTTAGCTGACTCAAATATAAAAAGACACACAAACCAGTGATCAAATGGTTCAGTCTCCACAAGAATATAAAATAAATAAATCCGCAAAATTTGAAATATTCAAATGAAAACTGATGTTATAACAATGTTACATGTGATATATTCAACAAGATGACATAAATAGAATAAAAGCTGCACTATGTAACTTTTCTGGAGGGCTTTCCGCCACCTGCTTATCTCCATGGAGATGCTTTGCCTGGAATGTTCCACTGTGGCGTTAAACTTACCTGTCTTGAATTTACTTATTTGGCCTGGTGGTGTTATCATTATCTCGTCTCCATGGAGATATGCAAGTGAAATGCCATACTGTGCAACATTCCAAGCAAAGCAATGGCATCTCTATGGAGACAAGTCTACCAGAAAAGTGACATTGAGAAGATTTAAATCAAATCAAATGTTTTTATGAAGTGCAATTACAAACAGCCACAACATTAAGACAGAATCCCGACATTAAGACAGAATAAAATAGTAGTAAAAGCATCTTATCTTCTGTTTGGAATCAAAAGCCAAAGAGAAAAGTGTCTCAGAGATAATGAAGTGCTAAGTGACTTTAAACATTCTGTTCTGTTCCACCCAAAACTCCATCTACATTTTAAAGAAAACATCAACTTGTTTCACCCTCTAGAACAAACTGTCCACTTCTCTTCAGCCACAACTCTCCAGGCGAACGTTCTGTGCTGAACACTTGTGCACAATGGCTTTTGAGTGTGCGTATTATCGTGCGTATTATGCTTGAGTGCGTTGGGACACTTTTATTGGCCTCGCTCGATCTGGCCAAGAACAGCAGAGAAGAAAGTGCGTCTCGTTGTAAAAACCTTCAGCAGCGTCTGGTGTGTAGCGCTCCACATGTGCAGTGTTACTGAAGTCTGTCGCTGCTTTGAGGGTCCCTGATGGGTATTTGGACAAGAGATACTTTCCACCCGCTCAGTGGCTTTGTTTGCTCCTCGACGACCCCCATAGTGTTAGTAACTATATCAGATTACATCCCCTGTTAATGCAATGAACTTTAGACCCTGCATTTGAACTTTAAGTGTAGTAACTTTAACCATATCTTAATAACGTTTAAATGGTGGCGCTTTATGTTGCCTTATGATATGCCTCAGGATACAATCAAAGCAGGGCCCCCAACCCACGTTTTATATGATCTACTGCAAGTTCTCTGTGTTTTACTCGGAGAATGTATAGCAAATTCACCTGGTTAACAGCAAATATGAGAAAAAAATAGGAAAAAAATGCAAAAAGGTTCAGAAGTCAAAGCTTAAAATGGTTAAATATAAGTTCATAGTTGTAAAATTTAGCCTTCTCTTTGATTTTTGATGCTGGGCCTTAGGTTTAGATACACAAGCTCACAAAGAACAAACTTAAATGTGCATTAGTGATGTGTTTTGTGTGTGTTTTGGCACCAGATGCCCTTCCCAACACTGCCAGGAATAAAGGGAAAAAACTTGATTAAATTAGCAATGAACCAGGACTAAACAAAGGCAAAACTAGGATTAAAAAACTTTATAAAGATTGGTTGGTTGATTGAGTCATACATAGAGGATAGAGATATAAAGAAGATATAAGGGAAAGGGGTCAGATCCATAAACAGATTAAATCAAGACTAAACAGAGTAGCCAGTAGTTGTATACACTGTTTTGTACATCCCTTGGGTCTTCTTTGCACATTTCATGTGGACGTGGGTCACCTCATGTGCATCTCTTTAAAGAGAGCCCTTTAAGTATGAACATTAAGCCCCTCATCAGCAGGTTTTGTGCAGTAAAATCCCGCAGTACTCCCCGGTGTCTGTACTTCACATGTGTCGGCTCCTGCCTCCTCCTCATCCTCGGCCTGTGGAGTTCAGGAGCTGCATCAGCTGCTCACTACAGTCAACATTACCTTCTATGGCAAATACTTGGCGTGTTCGGCTCCTTGTGCAAACTCTGGCCCGTCCAATGTGTTAGTCGTTAGAATAAACCAGACGTGTGGGGCGACGTCTGTGGACGGAGCTCATAAACATGTCCAGAAACTGTTAGCCCAAATAGCGATAAACAAAAGAAGACATCTTTACGTTTCACGGGACATTTTTAATCAGTTATAAAAATGTTAATGTGCTGGAGTTTGTGGGAGGCAGTGGCACAGTTCTCTCTTTTTCTTTTTCAATTTGAGTGTTTTCATGATGCTAATATTTCAAACTTGATTCCGATACATGGATTAGGATCAATACTCAATACACGATATCACAAGGACAATTATAAAATGCTTTTTTTTCAGACAACAGACCATAATTTTCATACAATTAATATTTATTTCATTTGTGCTCTTATACTAATTCAGATAAAGCTCAAGATAATTTAAAATGGTTCAGAAAAGGTCAAATTTGGTCCTTTTTTTATCATGTTTTTCAACCTGACATTTCAATATTAACCAACTGCATATTTTATTCAAATTTGGGGTAGGGCAATGCATATTATAATGCTTTATTAAGTTGTTTTATCATATTAAACAGATAAGATTGGCTGACACGAGCGCTCTCATCCACAGTGTCAGTTTCCCGTTGCTCTCTCGCACTTCGCAGCAGACGCAGCTCCAACTTTTGCACAAACAGCCTCAGTCTATTTTGTCTGCCACTGAGATATGACAGGTGCTTCTCATGTTACACTTCCCCTTTGCTTTCCAAACACATCCAGCACTATTCCAATGACACGTAAAAAATCCCTAGTCTCCGTACAGTGTATTGACATTGGCCCTTTGTTTCATTATTCACATCCTGCAGGCTCCTCTCACCTGTTTGCACTTATCCTCCGCCGCCTTCTGGTCCGTCTCCGCCTGCTCTGCCCGGTCGATGGCGTTCTCTTTGTCCAGTTTCAGCATTTGCATCTTCTTCTTGATCGCGTCCATGGTGTCTGCTTGTTTTTGTCCCTGTGTTTTTTAAAAGTTTTTCAGTCGCAGCGCCGGAGCTTCTTGTCCAGACAGCGGGGGATGAGAGGGGAAAGTGAGAGAGGGAGAGAGAGGATCCAGGGATGCAAGGCGAGACTGAGTGACTTTGTGTGGTTTGAACTTGAGACTGCCCTTTCTCCGTGACGCTCACCTCCTTTGCCACTCCCCGCACGGGCTTCACGCAGGAGCCTACGGCGTGGCCCCTCTCCCACTTTGAAAAGAGTGATTCGCAAGCGTTAAAACGTCAGCTTCCACCTCTGAAAGTGTTTGGATGTGCGGCGGGTGAAGTACGCAGGGGGTGAAATGTGGATGAAAGTATGTCGGGATTAACTGAGAAATGAGCAGAGCTAAATAAGGGCAAATGCAAGTTTAACTGAAATGTGAAACTCAAACTGAAGCAGCAATATTCCAGGGTGGATTCAGATTACATTTAGGACTAAACCAGGGATGAATCAGGTCTGAATCAGAAGGCTACTGAAAGAAATAAAGGCTAATTCAGATCTAAAAACAAATTAAATCAAAAGAGTAAACCAGGACTAAACCAGGATTAAACCAGGACAGAACCAGGGCTAAACCAGGACAGAACCAGGACTAAACCAGGACTAAACCAGGACTAAACCAGGTCTAAACCAGGACTAAACCAGGGCTAAACCAGGACAGAACCAGGACTAAACCAGGACTAAACCAGGACTAAACCAGGACTAAACCAGGGCTAAACCAGGACTAAACCAGGACTAAACCAGGACTAAACCAGGAAAGAACCAGGACTAAACCAGGACTAAACCAGGGATAAATCAAGTCTGAATCAGAAGGCTACTGAAAGAAATAAAGGCTAATTCAGATCTAAAAACAAATTAAATCAAAAGAGCAAACCAGGACTAAACCAGGACTAAACCAGGACAGAACCAGGGCTAAACCAGGACAGAACCAGGACTAAACCAGGACTAAACCAGGACTAAATCAGGTCTAAACCTGGACTAAACCAGGACTAAACCAGGACTAAACCAGGTCTAAACCAGGACTAAACCAGGGCTAAACCAGGTCCAGCCAGGACTGAACCAGGACTAAAGAAAAAAACGTGATTAAATCAGCAATAAACCAGGACTAAACCAAGGCTAAACCAGGATTAAAACACTTTCTAAAGATTGGTTGATTGATTGATTCATATATAGAGGATAGAGATATAGAGGAGGAGAGATAAAGGAAAAGGGTCAGATCCATAAGATTAAACCAAGACAAACCAGGGCTAAACTAAGACTTAAACTGGACTAAAGAAAAAAGGACTAATTCAGATCCAAAAACAGATTAAATCAACAGTAGACCATGACTAAACTAAAGTTAAATGAGAACTAAACCAGGACAACACATGGACAAAACCAGGAAGACCAAATAAAAGGGCAAATTCTGATATAAAAACTGATTAAAGACCACCAAAAATATATACAAATCTAAAGTAAATATCAAATAATAAAAGGCCAAATCAAGACTAAACCTAGGCTCAACTACACAGGTTTAATCAGACTAATCTAGACCCAAACAACGATTGTACAAGGACTTAACCAGGACTAAATGAGAGTTCAACCAGGGAAAACAAAACCATTATAGCCTTTACCCCTGCACAAACCATCAGACGTTATCCTGCATTCCACCTTCATTTACAAACCAACATATTAGATCGACAAAACTGCTTTTCCTGGCAATATTTCACCTGTACCCTTATTTTGGACCGATAAGAACTCGGAACCCGCCCAGACCGCTTCCATTTGTAACATGAGATTGGCTCCACAGTGTAGGCCTATGTGTGTGTGTGTTTTATTCTCTGGAATGTTCAAATTGATGTTAATACCAGAGTTGGTCAGAAAGGACATAGTTTTCATTCTAGCTGTGAATGAAAAAAGAGAAAAGACTTGGAAAATAATCCAGTCGGAGCGAGTGAGTTCGGAGAGAGAGAGATGGAGGCACAAACCGCACGACGACTGCAAATTATATGCGCCTCTAAATTACCATTGGTCTATTTTGTCTTTATTTAGACCTGTTTTCTGTCATTGTAGAGGCATGCCAGGAAATAAGCACTGTGCGTAATGTAGGATGCAGTGAAAGTGGTGTTTTGGGGCATGTCTCGCGTTGTAAGGCTTTTTTGTGCAAAATGTAGTCGACCAAATTGTACATAAATAATGCACAAATTCTGACATTTTCAAAGGACGGAAACACAAAATAGAGACACAAATGATCAAATTATTTAATGCTTTTGTCGCAGTGGGGAGAGTAACTTGAACTTTTACTCGACTAAGAGTACTGTTACTTCAAACAAAATATTATTCAATAGTATGCAGTCACTGTACTGCTCCCGAGATGTACAATTTCCTTAAAAGTTACTCAAGTCAATCTAAGTCAATATATCTGAATAATACTGGCTAATGTTGTCACAATGCTAACATTTCAAACTTTATCTTTATACTAAGGCTTGATACTCAATGCCTCAACTTAAATAGAAAATGCTCTTTTTTTAGACAATTGATCACAACATAATAAAACGTGATGTCACCATGTTCTAATAAAGCTGAAAGTAATTCTAAAACGGTCAAAGTCTGTCCTGTTTGTCACTTGTTTTAGTACCAATTCTGGACTCAAACTGTATCTATTTTTCATCCTTTTTTTGTATCGATCAGTGTCTTATTATCCCTGATCCTTTTGACAACCCTATTAACGCCCTCTGCAGAGTAGTTTGTGCTTTTGTTTGTCACAGCCTAAAGACTGCATCTGCATTTGAAGCTCGTAGACTTTTATGGGACATTTCCATCAGCTCATGTAGAGGTTTTTTATCTATAAAAGTTGATCGCTTGTGTGAATCATTTGTGGTCAGAAATGTGGTGCTGACCGACATCAGTCTCCCCCAGCGAGAAGACTGAAACATCCATCCATTTTCTACCGCTTGGTCCCTTTTGGGGTCGCGGGTGACTGGAGCCAGTTCTTCGGGCCTTAGGCGGGGTACACCCTGGACTGTTGCCTAACACATGCATGTCTTTGGACGGTGGGAGGAAGCCGGAGAACCCGGAGAGAACCCACGGTAACACAGGGAGAACATGCAGACTCCACCCAGAGAGATCATGTGATGTTGGTCTGGTCCGGGAATCGAACCCATGATCTCCTTCTTGGGAGGTAAGAGCGCTATCCGCCTTTGCCACCGTGCACCCCAAGACTGAAACATGATGTAATTACATCTGAAACATGATGTAATTAAAGACGTTTTGAGTGCAATGGTTTGAATGTTTTAGACACTTTACTACCAACATTTATGAGAAGCGACTGAATTATGCACAGAGTTGTAAAGCGACTTTGAAAAAACAGATACAAATAAGATCTGCATTACTTTTATTGTTCAAGCTCATCTAAATAGAACATGAAGAAGGCAAATTAATAAAAACGAATTGTATCATTGCTTTGATTCCCTGATAAAAAATCTCACTGTGTCAGAACTAATCCTCCGTCCTCCAATTTGAAGTTATCAATCAATCAATCAATCAATCTATGTGACTTTAACATCCATGCCATGCTGACCAGTCCGAAGAGGAAGAAAAAAAGATAATTTTTGTTGGCATTTATTCCTAAACAAAAGATACGTTTCATAGTTTTAAAATGTCCGGCTTGACCTGACGTCATGTGCTGATAATAAAACTGACCCTGAGCCATATTTGGATGTCCAGCAGCACTTTGTTTTAGTTACACGGTGTTGTCTTTGGTGAGAGGCTGGCGGAATTCTGAGTTAGAGACAGGTCATAGATTTATACATGTGCAGCACTTCTATGACTAAATATATGTGCTTAATCGAATGCATGTATCACTCTGGTGTAAGGAAAGGAGACCGCCGAACGTTATACCAACCGAACATGACGACATTCACCTTAAAAAGCAATGAAAATACGTGTCAATTGTAGTAGTAGAAGTTGAAGTTGTAGTAGTAGAGGAGAGGAGGAGGCCTTTAACACATTTTGATATGCAGAACAGAAAATATCACACATAATAATAATAATAATAATAATCATACATTTGGTTTATTCAGAGCTTTTCAAGACACTCAAAGACACTTTAACAGCAATAAAACCAGACAATTTAAAAGAACACTAGACGCAGTGGAGCAGCGAGAGTGAATTCAAGGATTAAAAGTTGTTCTGAACAGGTGAGGTTTAGGTTATTCTTGAAGGTGGAGAGGTCAGTGCGGTCTCTGGGTTGTTGTGGTGGAGAGTTGTAGAGGGTTTGGGCCCCGACACGGAGAAGGCTCTGTCTGCCTGGGGTTCAGAGCTTGGTCCCACGGAGGAGGGACGGGCGGTGGACATCGGGGGAGGACAGAGGGATTACCTGGAGCAGTGCCGTGGACGCAACGCAGACTGGAATTCACACAGGGTTAGGTGCGTTTGTAGCTGCGCGGCCAGAGGATTTTGGACAGGAAGGGAAGGTTAGACGTGGGCCCGGAAATCAGCAAATTTGTCAGGGTCAAAAGCAGGTTTTTTTGAGTATTGTTTGATCGCTGTGGAATGGAACCATAAGTGAAGAATTTATGACGGTTGTGATTGAGGGAGAAACGACCGGAAGGCGCGCTTTGATTAGAGGGGAACCAGAGAGAAAGTTGGAGTTTTGATGCCAGAGAGAGAGAGAAGCTTGGTGAGCTTTACAGGAGAAATGAGAGAGGAATGAGAGAGAAATGAGAGAGGAATGAGAGAGAAATGAGAGAGAAATGAGAGAGGAATGATGAGAGAGAAATGAGAGAGAAATGAGAGAGGAATGAGAGAGAAATGAGAGAGAAATGAGAGAGGAATGAGAGGTAAATGAGAGAGGAATGAGAGAGAAATGAGAGAGAAATGAGAGAGGAATGAGAGAGAAATGAGAGAGAAATGAGAGAGGAATGAGAGGGAAATGAGAGAGGAATGAGAGAGAAATGAGAGAGAAATGAGAGAGGAATGAGAGAGGAATGAGAGAGAAATGAGAGAGAAATGAGAGAGAAATGAGAGAGAAATGAGAGAGAAATGAGAGAGAAATGAAAGAGAAATGAGAGAGGAATGAGAGAGGAATGAGAGAGAAATGAGAGAGAAATGAGAGAGGAATGAGAGAGAAATGAGAGAGAAATGAGAGAGAAATGAGAGAGGAATGAGAGAGAAATGAGAGAGAAATGAGAGAGGAATGAGAGAGAAATGAGAGAGAAATGAGAGAGAAATGAGAGAGAAATGAGAGAGAAATGAGAGAGGAATGAGAGAGAAATGAGAGAGAAATGAGAGAGAAATGAGAGAGGAATGAGAGAGAAATGAGAGAGAAATGAGATAGAAATGAAAGATAAATGAGAGAAATGAGAGAGGAATGAGAGAGGAATGAGAGAGAAATGAGAGAGAAATGAGAGAGGAATGAGAGAGGAATGAGAGAGAAATGAGAGAGAAATGAGAGAGGAATGAGAGAGGAATGAGAGAGAAATGAGAGAGGAATGAGAGAGGAATGAGAGTGAAATGAGAGAGAAATGAGAGAGAAATGAGAGAGGAATGAGAGAGAAATGAGAGAGGAATGAGAGAGAAATGAGAGAGAAATGAGAGAGGAATGAGAGAGAAATGAGAGAGAAATGACAGAGGAATGAGAGAGGAATGAGAGAGAAATGAGAGAGAAATGAGAGCGAAATGAGAGAGAAATGAGAGAGAAATGAGAGAGAAATGAGAGAGGAATGAGAGAGAAATGAGAGAGAAATGAGAGAGAAATGAGAGAGAAATGAAAGAGAAATGAGAGAGGAATGAGAGAGGAATGAGACAGAAATGAGAGAGAAATGAGAGAGAAATGACAGAGGAATGAGAGAGGAATGAGAGAGGAATGAGAGAGAAATGAGAGAGAAATGAGAGAGGAATGAGAGAGAAATGAGAGAGGAATGAGAGAGAAATGAGAGAGAAATGAGAGAGGAATGAGAGAGAAATGAGAGAGAAATGAGAGAGAAATGAGAGAGGAATGAGAGAGAAATGAGAGAGAAATGAGAGAGAAATGAGAGAGAAATGAGAGAGAGAGGAATGAGAGAGAAATGAGAGAGGAATGAGAGAGGAATGAGAGCGAAATGAGAGATAAATTAGAGAGGAATGAGAGAGAAATGAGAGAGAAATGAGAGAGAGAGGAATGAGAGAGAAATGAGAGATGAATGAGAGAGAAATGAGAGAGAAATGAGAGAGAAATGAGAGAGAGAGGAATGAGAGAGAAATGAGAGAGAAATGAGAGAGAAATGAGAGAGGAATGAGAGAGGAATGAGAGAGGAATGAGAGAGAAATGAGAGAGGAATGAGAGAGGAATGAGAGAGGAATGAGAGCGAAATGAGAGCGAAATGAGAGCGAAATGAGAGAGGAATGAGAGAGTAATGAGAGAGAAATGAGAGATAAATGAGAGAGAAATGAGAGAGGAATGAGAGAGAAATGAGAGAGAAATGAGAGAGGAATGAGAGAGAAATGAGAGAGAAATGAGAGAGAGAGGAATGAGAGAGAAATGATAGAGGAATGAGAGAGAGAGAGAAATGAGAGAGGAATGAGAGAGAAATGAGAGAGAAATGAGAGAGAAATGAGAGAGGAATGAGAGAGAAATGAGAGAGAAATGAGAGAGAAATGAGAGAGAAATGAGAGAGAGAGGAATGAGAGAGAAATGAGAGAGGAATGAGAGAGGAATGAGAGCGAAATGAGAGATAAATTAGAGAGGAATGAGAGAGAAATGAGAGAGAAATGAGAGAGAGAGGAATGAGAGAGAAATGAGAGAGGAATGAGAGAGAAATGAGAGAGAAATGAGAGAGAAATGAGAGAGGAATGAGAGAGGAATGAGAGAGGAATGAGAGAGAAATGAGAGAGGAATGAGAGAGGAATGAGAGAGAAATGAGAGCGAAATGAGAGCGAAATGAGAGCGAAATGAGAGAGAAATGAGAGATAAATGAGAGAGAAATGAGAGAGGAATGAGAGATAAATGAGAGAGAAATGAGAGAGGAATGAGAGAGAAATGAGAGAGAAATGAGAGAGGAATGAGAGAGAAATGAGAGAGAAATGAGAGAGAAATGAGAGAGGAATGAGAGAGAAATGAGAGAGAAATGAGAGAGAGATAGAAATGAGAGAGGAATGAGAGAGGAATGAAAGCGAAATGAGAGAGAGAGGAATGAGAGAGAAATGAGAGAGAAATGAGAGAGAAATGAGAGAGGAATGAGAGAGAAATGAGAGAGAAATGAGAGAGAAATGAGAGAGAGAGAGAAATGAGAGAGAGAGAGAAATGAGAGAGAAATGAGAGAGAAATGAGAGAGGAATGAGAGAGAAATGAGAGAGAAATGAGAGAGAGATAGAAATGAGAGAGGAATGAGAGAGGAATGAAAGCGAAATGAGAGAGAGAGGAATGAGAGAGAAATGAGAGAGAAATGAGAGAGAAATGAGAGAGAAATGAGAGAGAAATGAGAGAGAAATGAGAGAGGAATGAGAGAGAAATGAGAGAGAAATGAGAGAGAGAGAGGAATGAGACAGAAATGAGAGAGAAATGAGAGAGAAATGAGAGAGAGAGGAATGAGAGAGAAATGAGAGAGGAATGAGAGAGCAATGAGAGAGAAATGAGGGAGAAATGAGAGAGAAATGAGAGAGAAATGAAAGAGAAATGAGAGAGAAATGAGAGAGGAATGAGAGAGAAATGAGAGAGGAATGAGAGAGAAATGAGAGAGAGAGGAATGAGAGAGAAATGAGAGAGGAATGAGAGAGAAATGAGAGAGAGAGGAATGAGAGAGAAATGAGTGAGGAATGAGAGAGGAATGAGAGAGAAATGAGAGAGAAATAAGAGAGGAATGAGAGAGAAATGAGAGAGAAATGAGAGAGAAATGAGATAGAGAGGAATGAGAGAGAAATGAGAGAGAAATGAGAGAGAAATGAGAGAGGAATGAGAGAGAAATGAGAGAGGAATGAGAGAGAAATGAGAGAGAAATGAGAGAGGAATGAGAGAGAAATGAGAGAGAAATGAGAGAGGAATGAGAGAGGAATGAGAGAGGAATGAGAGCGAAATGAGAGCGAAATGAGAGAGAAATGAAAGAGAAATGAGAGAGGAATGAGGGAGAAATGAGGGAGAAATGAGAGAGAAATGAGAGAGAAATGAGAGAGGAATGAGAGAGAAATGAGAGAGGAATGAGAGAGAAATGAGAGAGAAATGAGAGAGAAATGAGAGAGGAATGAGAGAGAAATGAGAGAGGAATGAGAGAGAAATGAAAGAGAAATGAGAGAGGAATGAGAGAGGAATGAGAGAGAAATGAGAGAGAAATGAGAGAGAAATGAGAGAGGAATGAGCGAGAAATGAGAGAGAAATGAGAGAGGAATGAGAGAGGAATGAGAGAGAAATGAGAGAGAAATGAGAGAGGAATGAGAGAGGAATGAGAGAGGAATGAGAGAGGAATGAGAGAGAAATGAGAGAGAAATGAGAGAGAAATGAAAGAGAAATGAGAGAGGAATGAGAGAGAAATGAGAGAGGAATGAGAGAGAAATGAGAGAGAAATGAGAGAGAAATGAGAGAGGAATGAGAGAGGAATGAGAGCGAAATGAGAGAGAAATGAGAGAGTAATGAGAGAGGAATGAGAGAGGAATGAGAGAGGAATGAGAGAGAAATGAGAGAGAAATGAGAGAGAAATGAGAGAGAAATGAGAGAGAAATGAGAGAGGAATGAGAGAGAAATGAGAGAGAAATGAGAGAGAAATGAGAGAGAAATGAGAGAGGAATGAGAGAGGAATGAGAGAGGAATGAGAGAGAAATGAGAGAGAAATGAGAGAGGAATGAGAGAGAAATGAGAGAGAAATTAGAGAGAAATGAGAGAGGAATGAGAGAGGAATGAGAGAGAGAGGAATGACAGAGAAATGAGAGAGGAATGAGAGAGGAATGAGAGAGGAATGAGAGAGAAATGAGAGAGAAATGAGCGAGGAATGAGAGAGGAATGAGAGAGAAATGAGAGAGAAATGAGAGAGGAATGAGAGAGAAATGAGAGAGAAATGAGAGAGAAATGAGAGAGGAATGAGAGAGAAATGAGAGAGGAAGGAGAGAGGAAGGAGAGAGAAATGAGAGAGAAATGAGAGAGAAATGAGAGAGAGAGGAATGAGAGAGAAATGAGAGAGAAATGAGAGAGAAATGAGAGAGAGAGGAATGAGAGAGAAATGAGAGAGAAATGAGAGAGAAATGAGAGAGAAATGAGAGAGGAATGAGAGAGGAATAAGAGAGAAATGAGAGAGCTGTGGAGTGGCGCTTGGGGGGAGGAGGCTCTGCAGGCTGAGGGGAGACACAGGGCTGTAAATGGAGTCGATTTGAAAGAAAGAAAGAAAGAAAGAAAGAAAGAGCGTTGCATTGATGAGGTGTGGTCAATGGGCTTTAGGAGTTTGTTAATTGTGGAGGGAGTCAGAGTGGATACAGTGGCAAGGGAAATATTAGCACATTTTTGTCTAATTGGTGTAACATGGTAATAGTAGAAAAAGCTTCAGTTGTAGTCATCTGGACTCAGTTTGAAAAAATAGACGTTTCGACTCTCATCCAAGAGTCATTGTCAATAACAGAATTTAGGTCGAGAACTCCGATATTAATACTGTTCTGTGGTAAGACCCGCCCATTGGGAGGAGCCTTCCTGAAGTAGAAAGAACAATGAGAGAGAAATGAGAGAGAAATGAGAGAGAAATGAGAGAGAAATGAGAGAGAAATGAGAGAGAAATGAGAGAGAAATGAGAGAGAAATGAGAGAGAAATGAGAGAGAAATGAGAGAGAAATGAGAGAGAGAGAAATGAGAGAGAAATGAGAGAGAAATGAGAGAGAAATGAGAGAGAAATGAGAGAGAGAGGAATGAGAGAGAAATGAGAGAGAAATGAGAGAGAAATGAGAGAGGAATGAGAGAGAAATGAGAGAGAAATGAGAGAGAAATGAGAGAGGAATGAGAGAGAGAGGAATGAGAGAGAAATGAGAGAGAAATGAGAGAGAAATGAGAGAGGAATGAGAGAGGCAATGACTCTTGGATGAGAGTCGAAACGTCTATTTTTTCAAACTGAGTCCAGATGACTACAACTGAAGCTTTTTCTACTATGGAACACGCCTGGACGAATGAGGGATTACACCGACGTAACTTGGTAATGTTTTAGTAGGTGGTGTGTGCCCAAAAAAGAGTGTGGCTCTTAAAAAAAAGTGATCGAAACGTTTGCGCTCCCAAAAAGAATATGGAAAAGTCACTTACTTAGTACTCACACAGAAATAGCAGTAGTAATAATGATAATAATGATTCAGAAAAGCAGATATGTTCTCTTTGGCAAATGCACCAGTGTTAAACTTTAAAAAAAAAAAAAAAAAATGAGACCACAGGAAAAAGAGCTCTCCTCCTCCTCTCCTCCTCCTCTCCTCCTCCTCTCCTCCTCCACTCCTCCTCCTCTCCTCCTCCTCTCCTCCTCCTCCACTCCTCCTCCTCCTCTCCTCCTCTCCTCCTCTCCTCCTCCACTCCTCCTCCTCTCCTCCTCCTCCACTCCTCCTCCTCCTCTCCTCCTCTCCTCCTCTCCTCCTCCACTCCTCCTCCACTCCTCCTCCTCTCCACCTCCTCTCCTCCTCCACTCCTCCTCCTCTCCTCCTCCTCTCCTCCTCCTCCACTCCTCCTCCTCCTCTCCTCCTCTCCTCCTCTCCTCCTCTCCTCCTCCACTCCTCCTCCTCTCCTCCTCCTCCACTCCTCCTCCTCCTCTCCTCCTCTCCTCCTCTCCTCCTCCACTCCTCCTCCACTCCTCCTCCTCTCCACCTCCTCTCCTCCTCCTCCTCTCCTCCTCCTCCTCTCCTTGTAAGGCCACAACTCTCCTCAAAGCCACAGCATCGCCTCGGGAGAACAGTCAATGTCTAAGTATAAATCTCAGCAGCGCCATGGGAACCAGGGAGTCGATTAGAGCGTACGGTGATGGAGCCAGAGGAAATCACACACTTGTTAAATACAGGGCCTCAGTGGTTCATTTCATGCTAAAAGTGCAGTAACTTTGTGTTTTTGTGAGAGTCAAATGGAAGCACATGCATTGTATTCTAAATGTGACAGTAAATGTGGTATATTTATGTTAAACCATTTGTTTATCCAGGAAACAAAATGCAGTAGGATTGACCTGTCTAGTGTAAATATCCTTGTTAATGGTTTCAATAGAAATAAATGGTATGTGTTTAGCTGGAGCTTGTGTATTTTACTTTTCTGTGTAAATAGTTTTAATAATTCCCTTGAGCTTGTGGATATTTTATAGTTTTGAGAGCTTTTGCCAGTTCCCCCATTTTATTTGATTAATTGATGCACGGAGCAAAGTATTTCTTTGGCCGACGAAAGCCTGGGATTAGTTTAACGGTTGCTCAATTTTCCATCATAGGTCATCAAAGTAAACCAGTCGCACAATGGCAGATTTTTTTTGCCCTATTTGCACCAGCAAATATCTAATATAACTTTTAGATTGAATGCGTTCACCGCTTCAGCCCATTCAATCTTCAAACATATCATTGCCTAAGTCATTTTTCAAGATGTTTTTCAAGAAATAGAAAACCACTAATGACTAAAGAGGCAGCAGGGTCTGAAAAGTAGAAACAAAACAAACAAAAAAGGTCCACAATATGCAAATCACTGAGTCACTTTTTTATCTATAGTAAAAGGAAAGACTCAAAACACAAAGTTGTTCTTGTCTGTAACTCCAATGGTTTAATGGTCGGCGTTTACATTATGGCTTGGGGAATAAGTCACATTTGCTGAAGTATCTAATTGTTTACCAATTTATGTATTATGCCCTCTCATGACAGATTTGTCTTCCTCTGCTGGCAGGTTAAGGAAACATGCACTGCACTGAATTACTGAGTCTAATTTGCCACAGTAGCACAGCTTTCCTTTTCTCTCTGATGTAAGAATCATACAAATAAATACTTGACAAGTTCATACAAATGCAGGTTCTATTGACCCAGGCTGACGTGTTTGCAACACAGACTGTTCTAATCCAAACACGTGTCGTCATGTTTATTGAGGACTGTTTCCTTGTTTTAAAATACTTGAGATTTAAAAAACAAAAAGTTGAATAAATTTTATAACTTGTGTTGCTAATGCCACAGTTGTTGCCAATTGATGCTCAATAAGAATGTACTTTCTCCCTGCTCAGTACATATAAGTACGACTGCTACTACTTATACTACAGGCCCACTTGTTTACGTAGTCTATATTCACTTTGTGTGAGTTTATTGTTGAGATTTCAGCTGCCAATAGAAATGTATATCCTTCGATAGATTTACATCCTCTTGGAAAGCGTCACTATTACACTGGTGAAAAGTGCATGTATTTAGTAGAGTAATCCTTTGCTACCCTGATAATTACCTCTGTGGATTATGATATGCCATAACCCTGGAAGGGTATATATTTAGCCCCCTCATATTTTTCAAAGGGATTTTCTGAAACATTGATATGCCTTTCGCATCCTCTCTGAACAGTGGATGACTTTATGCTGTAAAAACTGTAGATGCAAACGTATAGGTCTAATAAGTATCCTCACTTACTAAAATCACTGACAAAGTCCAATCCATTATTTGTTATTTGATTTAGATTCACAATTAGGCTGCTACACATTGAAGTGAAAGGTGAAGTCAATGCACACGTTTTGCTTTTGTCCAGTGGAGGGCACCATATCCAAGATCAAGTCGGACACGCCTCTAATGTGGGAACTTGACTAAGGGAGCTACTTTGTTTTGTTAAGTTGCTCATATTCAAACACCAGTGTTCTTTAAATTAATATTGGGTCTTCCATAAGTCACACTTTACAATTTATAATTACAATTTATGCCACCCTTTAATATTAAGATACAGACTTCACTAATATTGTTAACAGTGCAGAGATAGCAGTGACCCATCAACAACAGCATATGTTGTTATTATAGAATGAAGTGATATTTGACTCCATAATAGATCCTGACACTAATGTAAGACCTGCAGTGTTGCAGTGTTGCCTCCTCTCCACTAGAGGGCGCTGTGCAGACCTGGGCTCTGCGCTCTCTAAAAGGGAAGGGTCGCTTTTCTAATTTGACCACTTTTATGATGTCTGATCGCTTTATGTTGCTTTGAGTCTCATTGTTGATACTTGTTGAAACGAGCTCGGCTCGTATAAATTAGGCCAAGATGTCAGCGAGCGCTGTTTATGTCTTGGATCTAAAAGGAAAGGTAAGATAATGCAGCAGCTGCTATGATGCTAAGGTTAGCTTGTGGCTAACAGCGGCTAACACATTCTCACAGGGATTATCGCGGGGTTTATGTGGCCGTGACTGAGATTGAACAATAACTCATAAAGATGTGATGGCATTTCATGCACAGTGCACCGCAGTACTGTATACTTATAATAGAAGGTTTTGTGATGACAAACCAAGTGTATGGTTCAAAGAAGAATATTGATTCCTTGATAATCATTCTTCAGCCTTATCTTATCAATTTCGGTTCAGTGTTTTATCATCTTTAAGATATTATGTCGGCACAGTTCAAGTTCCAGTCGCTTTGTTGTCATTGCCTCTGAGCTGACAGATGATTTGGCTCCAAACCAGAGTCACAGGTGCATCAGTGAAACAGACTCATGTCAGATGAGACTGTGGACGTGGACGTGGACAGCTCTCACTGCTGCACACGTCTGCTCTTATCTTTATATGACATGAAGCAACGTTACATGTTTAAATGCATAGTTTGTAATTGTACATTTAGTTACTAATTCATTATCGTGCTCAGAGGCACTAATACATCCGTTCTTATGTGTCATTGTTGCAGGTGTTGGTGTGTCGAAACTACCGCGGGGACGTGGACATGTCTGAGATCGAGCACTTCATGACGCTCCTGATGGACAAAGAGGAAGAGGGAACTCTCTCACCGATCCTCGCTCACGGAGGAGTCCGCTTCATGTGGATCAAACACAATAACCTCTACTGTATCCTTCTCATATCGGGCTGGTAAATCTATGTTAAAACTATGTGAAGTCAAGTCTAAAGCTTTCTAATCTGTTTATGTCAAAGCTGCACATATAGTTCACATAAACATTACAGACACAGGTGCACTCAACACAACACACTGTAACAATAGAATGTATTACAATACAATCAAATACATCACAACACAAAAGAGTACAATGACGCACAAACAGGCTGAACGGTCCTTTCATACTTCCATTCAGTCCCTTTAAAATACTTGTTTGAACTGGACTAGGTTTGTGCAAGATTTGAATTCATTAGATAATCCTTTTCCAGAGAGTGACTCCACGACATGAGCTACACAGAGTTTAATGCAGTTCTAACTTTAGGTTGATATCATTTATTTTCTCCTCTGAGTTTATATTCATGATGAGCATCTTTGTCTTGAAATAGATTCTCTAAACTGGCTGAAAGAGTGTTTTACTGCTGCCCTGAACATTAGCTGAGCCGTTTTAAAGTTTACAGCGTCATCTCATTTCAAAATGGCTGATTTTACAAAAAAATTTCATTCCAATGGACATTGTGAGCACAACCCTAAGAGCCCCTTTCTATAAATGAGCCCTATAAGAGTTTCACCACATCAAGTATGACATGATGGGTGAATAATGATAATTCATGTGCAATCTATGTGCTGTCGTGACACATATTCATGTGCAATTACTGTCGGGATCACATGCAATGGTATTTATTTATTTATAGGAGATCTTCTACTGAAAGTGTTTTTCAGACTTCCTATAAGTGATCTGTTCTTCTGGATCTACCTCTGTATCTACCTGCGTTGCACCAATGAAATTTCCCCATGTGGGACAATAAAGGAATATCTTATCTTATCTTATCTTATCTTATGATAATGAAAGAAGGGCATTCTGCTTGAGTGGCTTGGTCTTTTCATCAGTCTTATAAATTACTTGCAAACAAAAGTTGATAAATGTGTATGTGGTTTCCAGCTAACCTTTAATCAATTATAACCTTAAAAATGCAATTTGATTGACTCTTTTTTTATTTAAGGCTGTAAACCTTTAGTTGTTATAGTCGATTAATCAATAGTGTTCTAGTTAACCAAAGTTTTTAACGCTTGACTGATTATTTTACCAGGATTACAAAGGTTTGTAAGGGCCACAGCAGAAAGGAGAAGGCTTAGAGTGAGATGGCTTGAGATGTGGGGAGTACAGATAGATACAGTACTGTTTACTATTGCCTCTTTGTTGAAATATTTTGTCATAGTGTTGAATTCCTGTGGCCTTGTGGTCAGTTTACTTCTGGTCTGATAATGTGCCTGATAATGCAGCGCTTTTGCCTGGAAGCTACGTGTCATTAATACAAGGCCAGCGACTGTGTATAAACCTTAACATCTTCTCCAGTGGTCGCAACCTCCAAGAAAAACGCCAGTGTTTCATTGGTGTTCTCCTTTTTGTACAAGATTGTTCAGGTACGAGCGCATCCAAACACAAAGTACGTCCCAAACCCGCTCTGTTTATCACATGAAGAGTGGTTTCTATTTTCAGGTTTTCTCCGAGTATTTCAAGGAACTGGAGGAGGAGAGCATCAGAGATAACTTTGTCATCATTTACGAGCTGATGGACGAACTGATGGACTTTGGTTACCCACAAACCACTGATAGCAAGATCCTGCAAGAGTGAGTCATTTACACCATTCGGCAAGAGTCATTCAATTCTAAATAAATATTGCCCTTCATGATAACCCAGTGGTCCCCAAACTACAGCCCGCGGGCCACATCCGGCCCGCCAAGCTTGTCCAAGTTATATTAAAAATTTGAACAAAAAAAAAGAAATAATAATTTTTGCCGTAGGCTTTATTAGACAGTACATGGAATGAGAACGAAAGGAAGGGGAATGCAGCAAATGTCGGAGTCGGGATTCAAACTCACAATACTGTGCCTGGCCGTTCATTTTACCTTTCACCTGTAATGCCCACATTTCCCCAAGAGATGGCCACTGTTCCCTGTAAGCTGCGCCTGCGCAGCTGCGCACTGCTCGCACATAGTGCACCGCTCGCACATAGTGCACCGCTCCTGCTCGCACATCGTGCACCACTCGCACTTAGTGCACTGCTCCTGCTCGCACATAGTGCACCACTCGCACTTAGTGCACTGCTCCTGCTCGCACATAGTGCACCGCTCGCACATAGTGCACCGCTCGCACATAGTGCACCGCTCGCACATAGTGCACCGCTCGCACATAGTGCAGTGCACCGCTCGCACATAGTGCACTGCTCCTGCTCGCACATAGTGCACCGCTCGCACATAGTGCACCGCTCGCACATAGTGCACCGCTCTGCACCGCTCGCACATAGTGCACCGCTCGCACATAGTGCACCGCTCGCACATAGTGCACCGCTCGCACATAGTGCCCTGCTCCTGCTCGCACATAGTGCCCTGCTCCTGCTCGCACATAGTGCCCTGCTCCTGCTCGCACATAGTGCACCGCTCGCACATAGTGCACCGCTCGCACATAGTGCACCGCTCGCACATAGTGCACCGCTCGCACATAGTGCACCGCTCGCACATAGTGCACCGCTCGCACATAGTGCCCTGCTCCTGCTCGCACATAGTGCACCACTCGCACATAGTGCACCGCTCGCACATAGTGCACCGCTCGCACATAGTGCACCGCTCTCACATAGTGCACCGCTCGCACATAGTGCCCTGCTCCTGCTCGCACATAGTGCCCTGCTCCTGCTCGCACATAGTGCCCTGCTCCTGCTCGCACATAGTGCCCTGCTCCTGCTCGCACATAGTGCACCGCTCGCACATAGTGCACCGCTCGCACATAGTGCACCGCTCGCACATAGTGCACCGCTCGCACAAGAAAATCTATGGCGTGCAGAAAATAAAATTCATCACAAACGGCCACCGGGGCCAATCAAGCAGGAAGCGCAAGTGTTTGACACTGAAGAAGACTCTTGTGGACAGTAGAAGACTCTTGTGGACAGTAGAAGACTCTTGTGGACAGTAGAAGACTCTTGTGGACAGTAGAAGACTCTTGTGGACAGTAGAAGACTCTTGTGGACAGTAGAAGACTCTTGTGGACAGTAGAAGACAGTAGATAATTAATCATTATTTAATGCAATTGTTGCTTTGTTACAAGTTACTGGTCAAATCTTGCGTGTAATTTATAGTAATTCATTAGTTCACACAAACACGCCATATTTTCCTGGCCCGGCCCCTCGGCCAAATTTTAGAACCCAATGTGGCCCTCGAGTCAAAAAGTTTGGGGAGCACTGTGATAACCTATATTTGTCCCACAATGGCGAAATTCTAGTGTTGCAACACAGATTAGGTGCAGAAGTATAGTATTAAAAATAGACAACTTGGAACTTCTTGGCATTTTAATTCCCAACAACATGACGCTTATGTATTGCTCATCAGTCTATGGGACAGTGTTTGTGTTTTCGCTGCGTAGTTACACGAAAAGAGACACGAAAAAAATAACGTTTGTGTTGCAACAGTCTTCAGTAACACGCCATGTATCGTTTAAATTGGAACGTGAACATGGAAGAAACTCATTTGTTCATGTTTCAATAACTTGGAATTTCATGAAGTTTAAGAAACAGATTTAGAACAGAATTATAGGTCTCGTAACATTTATTTCAGAAACTCAAAACTGCGAAGAATGATTGGAAAATGTACTTGTGCCGCAGTCAAGCTCCATAAACCTCTTTGTTTGTGTCACAAAGTCCAAAATCACAAAATGATGCTATTGCAGTATCCATCTGCTGCTGCTCCTAAACTTACTGCACACTTAAACCTCTGCCAGATTAAATACTTTATGTTCTCCACACAACAAACATTGATTGAGGCTTGTATTGTTTGTATTTTGGCTTTGGAAGGTGCACGATGTCACATTTTTGTACTCAAACTGCTCGTCTCCATTATGTCATATTCATCTAGCATTTCTTTAAACCCTTACTGGTATTTGCATGACTCAAAGCCCTTGACCAATGTGCTTCAGATCTGACCTGTAACATGACCTGGTAATAGGCTGATAATGGAAACAAATAATAATCACGATTATTTAAGATGTAAATGTAATCCCAAATGACTTAAAATGAAAAGCAGGAACAGATGAAATGAAAGCAGGAGCCGTATCTCACAGAAATAACCTAAACGTACTCAATAAATGGAAAAGTACAAGCCATGAACTTTTCCACTAAAGGAAACGCGCGTTCGTGCAATGGAAGTGCTTAAATTTGTTAATAATTGCTGATAAACTGATTAATTGCACAGTTCTACCTGGTGCTTTCCCTCTTTATTCATTTACAAGAAACATTTACAGTATATTATTATGTTTTCTGAGCAATGATCACTTTTATAATTAATTTGGCATCAGTGATAAAGTAGATAAGTGGAACGATCAGTGACTGTGGAGGACAACCAAAGACAATACATGCGCAAACGTTACTCAATGCACTTTTAACTTGCTTTTACTGTTAGAATATTGAAAGAACATTGTTAGTTATATTTAGATTATCATTGTGTTGTCGGTTGTATTCCGATCGTGCCGTCTCCACGAGGTGTTTTTCATTTTTGGGGGCCCTAAAGTCCCTCTTTCCTCAGTGTTTATGTGTGTGTTTGTTTGTCAGATACATAACACAAGAGGGCCACAAGCTGGACACTGGTGCCCCGCGTCCCCCGGCAACAGTGACCAACGCCGTGTCCTGGAGGTCAGAGGGCATCAAGTACAGGAAGAACGAGGTCTTCCTGGACGTCATCGAGTCGGTCAACCTCCTGGTACATTTTGGACACAGACACACAGACGGACACACACAGACGGACACACACAGACGGACACACACAGACGGACACACACAGACGGACACACACAGACGGACACACACAGACGGACACACACAGACGGACACACACACAGACAGAGACACACAGACGGACACACACAGACGGACACACACAGACGGACACACACAGACGGACACACACAGACGGACACACACAGACGGACACACACAGACAGAGACACACAGACGGACACACACAGACGGACACACACAGACGGACACACACAGACGGACACACACAGACGGAGACACACAGACGGACACACACAGACGGACACACACAGACGGACACACACAGACAGAGACACACAGACGGACACACACAGACGGACACACACAGACGGACACACACAGACGGACACACACAGACGGACACACACAGACGGAGACACACAGATGGAGACACACAGACGGAGACACACAGACGGAGACACACAGACGGAGACACACAGACGGACACACACAGACGGACACACACAGACGGACACACACAGACGGACACACACAGACGGACACACACAGACGGACACACACAGACGGACACACACAGACGGACACACACAGACGGACACACAGACACAGACAGACACACACACAGACACACACACAGACACACACACAGACACACACACAGACACAGACAGACACACAGACACAGACACAGACAGACACACACAGACACACACAGACACACACACAGACACACACACACAGACACACACAGACAGACACACACACAGACACACAGACACACACACAGACACACACACAGACACACACACAGACACACACACACACAGACACAGACAGACAGACACACACAGACAGACACACACAGACACATACAGACACACACAGACACATACAGACACACACAGACACATACAGACACACACAGACAGACACAGACACACACAGACACACACAGACAGACACAAACACACTTTCTGCTTGTAAACTTCCTGTGTTACTCTGCTCCGCCCCCAGGATTTCTAAACTTTCCGTAAACATAGAAATGAGATGGAATTAGTGATGTAATAGTGTAATAGGCTCATTATAATGTGTAAAGATAATGTGGGAGTGTTATTAAGGCTCAGAAGTGATGTCGTAACTCTCCATGACGTGGTGATGGTTTTCAGTCCAAAAATGCGTTTGTGAACATGTAGCTGAACAGCCCCGAGCTTCTGTTAATATTCTTTTCATTTTGGAAAGTCTGGGGGGGAATGTATGGGAAATTTGCTTGTGGAAACTGGAAGTGGGCGACCGTGTCATAATCCTCTTTCATAACTCGCAACATGCTTAATAAGCTTTTTAGAGTCACCTTTAATCTGCCATTGTAGGTAATCAAACGATGGTTAGAAGCTGATTAATTAAATGCCATGTTGCTAACTGTGTATCTTTTATAGTCTGTGATGTAATTGAGGTTTGATACACAAACTTTCATTGGATTAGTGCTGTCAATTTAGTTTTTAATTGTATATTCTGATACATTAGGGCTGCAACAATTTACCAGCTAATTGTGACCATAAAAATGATTGTAATAGTATTTTAGAAAATGTAAACGTCTCTATTTACAAGAGAAATTATCTTTTGAGTGTTTAACTAATGGATGTATAATTGTTTTACTATTAGAATTATCCCTGCTGACGGCCGTAAGGAACATTAATCATGCTTCTTCTACAGTAGATGATACAGTTCTATATGTACAGTCTTCTCCCTGCCTGAGTGTCTGTGCGTGTCTATTGCAGGTCAGTGCCAACGGGAACGTCCTGCGCAGTGAGATCGTGGGCTCCATAAAGATGCGTGTGTTCCTGTCCGGGATGCCTGAGTTACGGCTGGGCCTTAACGACAAAGTGCTATTTGAAAACACTGGACGTGAGTTGGTCTGCAAGCACGGGGCACAGCGGTAACCCGGGGCACAGCGGTAACCCGGGGCACAGCGGTAACACGGGTAACACGGGTAACACGGGGCACAGCGGTAACACGGGTAACACGGGTAACACGGGTAACACGGGGCACAGCGGTAACACGGGTAACACGGGGCACAGCGGTAACACGGGTAACACGGGGCACAGCGGTAACACGGGGCACAGCGGTAACACGGGGCACAGCGGTAACACGGGTAACACGGGGCACAGCGGTAACCCGGGGCACAGCGGTAACCCGGGGCACAGCGGTAACCCGGGGCACAGCGGTAACCCGGGGCACAGCGGTAACACGGGGCACAGCGGTAACACGGGGCACAGCGGTAACACGGGGCACAGCGGTAACCCGGGGCACAGCGGTAACCCGGGGCACAGCGGTAACACGGGGCACAGCGGTAACACGGGGCACAGCGGTAACACGGGGCACAGCGGTAACACGGGGCACAGGGGTAACACGGGGCACAGGGGTAACACGGGGCACAGCGGTAACACGGGGCACAGCGGTAACACGGGGCACAGCGGTAACCCGGGGCACAGCGGTAACCCGGGGCACAGCGGTAACCCGGGGCACAGCGGTAACCCGGGGCACAGCGGTAACCCGGGGCACAGCGGTAACCCGGGGCACAGCGGTAACCCGGGGCACAGCGGTAACACGGGGCACAGCGGTAACACGGGGCACAGCGGTAACACGGGGCACAGCGGTAACACGGGGCACAGCGGTAACCCGGAGCACAGCGGTAACCCGCGGTAACCCGGGGCACAGCGGTAACCCGGGGCACAGCGGTAACCCGGGGCACAGCGGTAACCCGGGGCACAGCGGTAACACGGGGCACAGCGGTAACCCGGGGCACAGCGGTAACCCGGGGCACAGCGGTAACCCGGGGCACAGCGGTAACCCGGGGCACAGCGGTAACCCGGGGCACAGCGGTAACCCGGGGCACAGCGGTAACCCGGGGCACAGCGGTAACCCGGGGCACAGCGGTAACCCGGGGCACAGCGGTAACCCGGGGCACAGCGGTAACCCGGGGCACAGCGGTAACACGGGGCACAGCGGTAACACGGGGCACAGCGGTAACCCGGGGCACAGCGGTAACCCGGGGCACAGCGGTAACACGGGGCACAGCGGTAACACGGGGCACAGGGGTAACACGGGGCACAGCGGTAACACGGGGCACAGCGGTAACACGGGGCACAGCGGTAACACGGGGCACAGCGGTAACACGGGGCACAGCGGTAACACGGGGCACAGGGGTAACACGGGGCACAGGGGTAACACGGGGCACAGGGGTAACACGGGGCACAGGGGTAACACGGGGCACAGCGGTAACACGGGGCACAGCGGTAACACGGGGCACAGCGGTAACACGGGGCACAGCGGTAACACGGGGCACAGCGGTAACACGGGGCACAGGGGTAACACGGGGCACAGCGGTAACACGGGGCACAGCGGTAACCCGGGGCACAGCGGTAACACGGGGCACAGCGGTAACACGGGGCACAGCGGTAACCCGCGGTAACCCGGGGCACAGCGGTAACCCGGGGCACAGCGGTAACCCGGGGCACAGCGGTAACCCGGGGCACAGCGGTAACCCGGGGCACAGCGGTAACACGGGGCACAGGGGTAACCCGGGGCACAGGGGTAACCCGGGGCACAGCGGTAACCCGGGGCACAGCGGTAACCCGGGGCACAGCGGTAACCCGGGGCACAGCGGTAACACGGGGCACAGCGGTAACACGGGGCACAGCGGTAACACGGGGCACAGCGGTAACCCGGGGCACAGCGGTAACCCGGGGCACAGCGGTAACCCGGGGCACAGCGGTAACACGGGGCACAGGGGTAACACGGGGCACAGGGGTAACACGGGGCACAGGGGTAACACGGGGCACAGCGGTAACACGGGGCACAGCGGTAACACGGGGCACAGCGGTAACACGGGGCACAGGGGTAACACGGGGCACAGGGGTAACACGGGGCACAGGGGTAACACGGGGCACAGGGGTAACACGGGGCACAGGGGTAACACGGGGCACAGGGGTAACACGGGGCACAGGGGTAACACGGGGCACAGCGGTGTGTGGAACCAAGGCTGCATTTCACTCTGCGCATTACTTTTTGTTTTGTGTTTGTTGATACATTTGATCAGTTTAAGTTGAGGTGGGCAATATATTTAATACTGTGAATGTTGTTTTGATGATATTCAAAATGTGAATGTTGAGCATATGAAAAATATATGTATAAGGTAATATTTCTGGTTCATTTTGCAGACATTTTCCACTTGCTTGATGATTACACCTTAATTAATATGCTTAAATACATGTTTTAACAAGACAACATTGCAACCGGATAAAGTAACTCAGAGTTTATGGAAAGATACATACACAACATATTGCAAGTAGAGATGTCACAGTATTGAATTTTAGTGTTACGACTAAAAGTGAGAAAAATCATGAATATTTAATAATTTAATAATTATTGCGACTGAACAAACAACAGTAAAATCTTATATTTTCTCTCATTCTAACATGTTTCTGTTCCTCAGGTTTGTGAGCAGCTGAGGAAATTGAACTTTCTGAAAGACAAAATAAAGTTATTTTACATTTTAGGTCTATTTTTGTGCCGTATATATTAAAAGAAACCAACTTAAATTTGTTTCTAAAATTGTCACAATTATTATTTTCTAGTACTTATTATATTGTGATCTGAATAATCATGATCATTGATAAACCAAATGAGGTTCATATCCCTAATTGTTAAAAAAGTTGAAGATGGCAGAGACAAGAATACAATTGTTTGGTAATTTATATAAAGTACAAAACAAAAAATAACTAAATTGCCTTAAATTAAAATGCTCAACATGTATATTATAGTGGGAAACTACTGCAACTACAATAATTTACTTTGCATTAAGCTTTTATAAATGATCTTATTTTTTACATTTTAAACCATCTGGTCTTAGTTTTGAGGAACTTTACTGTATTTCCAAGCTACGTCAGTATCACATTCACATCAGCAGCCATTCCTCTGTTATTGAACATCAGAACCACGACCTGAATAACTCTAGCTCTCGTGTGTTCAGGAGGGAAGAGTAAGTCTGTGGAGCTGGAGGATGTCAAGTTCCACCAGTGCGTGCGTCTGTCGCGTTTTGAGAACGACCGCACCATCTCCTTCATCCCCCCGGACGGAGAGTTCGAGCTCATGTCCTACCGCCTCAACACACACGTGAGTCCTCTTGACTTAGTTCTGTCCTTTTTACATCAGGTTTCATCGGACGGAAGAGATTTAAGGGAAACACAAACATTTTTTCACGTAGGTAGACTATTTTTGTTACATTTTGCTCATTGTGAACCGCGAGATTGATCTAAAACGGCTTGATCTATAAAGACTTGATCTAAAACGACTGGATCTAAAACGGCTGGATCTCAAACGGCTGGATCTCAAACGGCTGGATCTCAAACGGCTGGATCTCAAACGACTCGATCTAAAACGACTCGATCTAAAACGACTCGATCTAAAACAGCTTGACGATAGAAATTCATTGAGTTCCTCCAAAACCTCAGAACTGATTCCATGCTGTTGGCCCCGCCTCTAAATTCACATGTAAGTACAGGGCTGGGCAGGGCTAAGGGGAAGGTGAAAACAGAATTTTTCTTACTCCACAAATACAGAAAAGTACATTCAAACATTTGGTATATCGCTGCACATCTTCTTTGACCTCTGGACTGTCCTAAAGAGTCCAGTTCATGTCTGTTTAGAAAGAAGAGACGTTAAGTTGAAACTGTTAGCAGTAACAGCCGGCGTCCCTGAGAGATCTGGAAGAGTCTCTTTGGAAAGTTTACGTTAAACCAAAGTGTTTGTGATTCTGAGCTGAGCCATGTCTCTTCGCTGTGTAAATATAGGTCCAGAAATGCTGTTTGAATGGGCCCATAAACAATTGACTCGCAAACAAGTGCTTTGTTAGCATTTTTCTCCAGCTTTTATACAATTTTAATACAACGCAACAATCACAACACATCTGTAGTTGTTTTAAAGGGCAAATAAAGTGAAATAGTGTAAGATTAAACAGAAGGACCGATGCCATCAAAGATTGTTGGTTACTAAAGTTCAAACTGTGATAATGTTACTGTAAGTATTTCACAACACAAGTACCAGTAAGTAAGAGTAAATGAAGGGAAGTGTGTATTATAACTCCCGAAAAATTTCCAATCTTTGTCTACGCATCCTCCCAAGTGAGAGACACGTCAGTTGTGTTGGAAAAACGCATTGTCCAAACAAAAGAAAAGTTTGTTGTTCCCATCAGTGTGTATTTATAGTGTATTTATAGTCACATCCTGGCCGTATGACATATTTATTTGTTCTAATTACTAATGGGGACTGGAATCGGAATAGTTAATTACCCTTTTTTGTGACAGATTTTCATTGGAATTGAATCTGTTCTTACTTTTTATTGCTGCTCGTGAAATAATCTGAAAATGCAGTCACAAAAAATCCTTAAGAATTGTCAAGAATTCTTATGTAAACCAGGTAAAATGCTCCGACATCAGAATGTGGAGGCAAAATTCAATAAACCATTAAACATTTTCAGTTTTGACATCAGAGCTAAACACTTATAGTTTTAAGTCTTTACAAAAGAGTCGAAATATTTTTTTTCTATTACAAAAGATGGAAATTAAAAACTTTTTATCATCTAAGTTGTATTTAAGACTCACAAAAGTATAATCTGTGATAAAGTGTGCAATATATCTGTAAATAGAATGAAAAACTCTTAAAAAAAGAAGGACAATGCAGACAATTTACAAATATTATTGTAGTTGTCGGCTGGTCATTGATACAGCAAATGACAATTCTATTGCACATTGAGATGTTCTAAATACATTTGAACAAAATTAAGGTTGAAATATGGTGACAGAAAGCTCCTAGATTGAACATATTTACGACTAAAGTTTATTACTGAGATCAAAATCCAGTTAGTTTGATATTTTTTGACATCTTAGTGTAATAACACCACTGTCTTTGTTATGAACGGTCTTTTAGCATGTCGTTCAGAGTCTGTATAGTCCAAATTAATTACAATAATCAAATGTTTTAATCCTCTTCTAGTCACTGTTCAATTGTGTGCGTTTGTTGTTCCTACTTTTCTGACAAACCTATTTCAATCGTGTTGTTGTAATGCTCTGTTCTGTCCACTAGATAGCGACATCCCCACACACCACACACCACAACATCACAGTATTACCAAAGCTAACGCACTTTTTGTCTCTTTTCCAGGTGAAGCCGCTGATATGGATCGAGTCCGTCATCGAGAAGCATTCCCACAGTCGCATCGAGTACATGATTAAGGTTTGGCCACGCCCTCTCATGAGCTCCAGTGACATTTAGGCAGCGACTCAAACATAAGCTACAGCTAGTTATTCTAAGAAGTTTATTAACGCAGGGTGTGGAGCGCTCAGCAGAACAACAGACGGCTTCATAATGAATTAGCCGAGCCTTCATGTTCACGTGTAGACTCCACCTTGTTGTAGTAGACTGTCATAGCTATACGGCGTTTGTGATTTGTACAACAGGGCTGCGGTATAGTAGAAAAACAATCATGCTTTGAAGATTTCTCTCTTATAATGGTCTTATTTGTACAACACAAATCATAGTTGTGCTCAATTAACCGTGCACTTCTTTTGGAGAGAGCGAGCAGACAAAAATGCACATATACAGTTTATTAGGTTTTCAGTCTGAGTACTGTATTTTCCGGAGTATAAGTCGCACCAAAAAATGCATAATAGAGAAGAAAAAAACATATACAAGTTGCACTGGAGTATGAAATGCAGTTGCAAGTGTGAAAATAACAAATAATATCACATATAAGTCGCTCCGGAGTATAAGTATATAAGTATAATATAAGTATAAATCGCACCCCGGCCAAAACAATGAAAAAAAAAGTGCAACTTATAGTCCGGAAAATACGGTATCTAATAGAACGTACTGTCCCTATCAAATATTAAAGCATTGACAACACTGTTCAAGAAAATATTTGAAAGTAGAATATAATGTTGCTCCAAAGTATAACTAAGTCCAAAGATGGTCTAATTTAGAACAGTCTGATTTACGACTCATAAGTTAAAATAATTATTTTTGGTTTCAGATTTTGTTGTAAATTGTTTTATTTCGGAACATCATTTTTAAGTTGCAAGTTGTATCTTTTCTAATGGAGGGTCCGGACCGCTTGCTGTGGAATGTTCCACAGTGGGCTTTAAACGTGTATATCTTGCATTCAAATCATTACAGATACCGTATTTACCGGACTATAAGTTGCACTGGAGTATAAGTCGCAACAGCCAAAAAAATGCATAATAGAGAAGAAAAAAACATATATAAGTTGCACTGGAGTATGAAATGCAGTTGCAAGTGTGAAAATAACAAATATCACATAAGTCGCTCCGGAGTATAAGTATATAAGTATAAATATAAGTATGTGTCGCTCCCCGGCCAAAACTATGAAAAAAGTTGCGACTTATAGTCTGGAAAATACAGTTTCGAACGAACTTGAATTCTGCGAGCTACAGTTCTCCAGCTCCAGCGTCACCTGCTCGTCTCCATGGAGCTCAGTTCAAAGACACACCGTGGAACATTCTTGAAAAGCTACGCGGTGCACCTTTTGACAGCCGAACGCATTACACATCACTTCACACTTTGCGAATACGCCGTCGTTAATAAATCATGTCTCTCGCGCCTCTCGTTCTCTTTTTCCCAGGCCAAGAGTCAGTTCAAGAGGCGTTCCACCGCCAACAACGTGGAGATCCACATTCCTGTGCCAACGGACGCAGACTCACCCAAATTTAAGACAACCGTGGGCAGCGTCAAGTGGGTGCCCGAGAACAGCGAGATCGTCTGGTCAATCAAGTCGTTCCCCGTGAGCAGCACTGACTCATAATTGCACCTTCTGACAAACGCACAGACGACGCACACAAAAGAGAAGAGAAGCTGCTGTTGTTTGAGCTTAAGTGGAGTTTTGAATCGTGTCGGGCGTAGACATGGTTCAGATGTGTCATGGGCGATTGTAAATATTGTGATATGTCTATTATCCGCCATTGTTTTGAAATGTCACATAGTTTTAAGTGTTTAATGTGCAGCGCTACAGAGAAGTACGCTGTAGGTTTCTCCTTTGACAATGTAAGAGAAAGCAAAAGAAGGCTGTCATTTCGTTTTCTTTTTCTCGTAAATCACCGGTTGAAATGATAAGAATTACAGGACATTTATGAGGCGCTGTGGCAGATTTTTACCGTCTTAAAATGTAAAAAAAACGTCTTAAAACGTCAATCACTTAAACGCATTCTTGGCATCTAAATATTCACCGTAATGACTTTATACATGCTTTTCACAACTTTCAGAGCCCAGAGCGGAGTTTTCCTGTCACAGTAGAGTTAAAAACACTTGCTAACGGTGCAATTCCTGGTTCTCGGATGATAAATTGCTTCATAAGTCGACGCAGACTGCACACAGCGGTCTTATTTTGACCCCATGAGCTGCTTATCTACTATATCTGTACTGGGACGAGACATTTTGCCGAACTACATGAACAAAAATCATATACAGCCACTTTAAGTACAGTCTCTTTGTCAAACCAAGCTAGTTTTTTAAGCGTGGTCGCGTGTTTCACTTTGGTTTCTCGTGCGTTTTCGTTTTCTCCAGGGTGGAAAGGAGTATTTGATGCGAGCCCACTTCGGCCTGCCCAGTGTCGAGGCAGAGGACAAGGAGGGCAAACCGCCGATCAGCGTCAAGTTCGAGATCCCCTACTTCACCACCTCCGGCATCCAGGTACGTCCTCCGACATCGAACATGCTCCACATCACTCACACACTCCCGTCGCTCTCAGGCTCTGAGGTTAAACGAGGTGACGTTTAAAAGATCAGAGTCCACGTGTTCGTTCCAAATCAAATATTTTGGATAATTGCGGTTCAAACTCGTTTCCTCGCCTTTTGATTTAGAGCTCATGGCTGTCAAGTGCTGTCATGAGCGCTTTGTCCGCAACAGGAATTTAAACTATTCAAATGTGGCGCAGCGTTTGGCCAAAGGGGGCAGCAGCGGTTCATTCTGGTGTCAGGAACAAGCCCTCAGAGGACGTGAGCGAAGCCGGGGCAGGGGAAAAAACCTAGTAAACATCTCATTTTTATTCTGTTTGGAAAATGTATGGCATGCCTCAAAACATAAGACATCATCCAAAACTAAAGTAAGTGCGTGGAGAGTTTGCAAACGCATTTAAATATTGATTCAACCATATTTTATCCGAGCACACAATGCACACATGAATACAACTCAATATCTAAAAACAAATGGAACACAAATAATGAGTGTATTCATAATGTATCTATAATAGGCATATGTTGTTAAGAAATAGATGTTCGTACTAATCACATTGTTGTCACTGTTAACATGTCAGGGTCTTAAAGGGAACGTTTCTGAGGGTGTGCTACCTGCTTCTGTGTGGGTTGAACACATCTGGCTGATCAGAAAAGTTGCATAATACACTTTTGATATTTGAAGTGGGTCTTCCTGTACTAGGAAAAAAAGATATATGTACACAAAAGTCCAGTGCATAAGTCAAAAAACAGTCAGTCAAATAATTTTTCACATTTGCTTTAGCGTTTCATTTCAGACTTAAAAATGTAAATGTCAACCTCTGATATGACATTAATGTTGAATAAGTGATTATATATCATCTAGTATCTTCAATGCATTGCTATTTACAAACTTGAAAAAAGTGTTAGGTTTTCTGAGGTAAAATGTTGTGATTTGAGGTAATTAATCTTAATTTCAGAGGTTTCGACCTGTTCAGTGACTAGAAAAGATTTGTACATTGCAGAAAGACATTTTGGACTGGATTTGACTGGACAAGATGCTTTTGCGACGTACAATATTGCACTAGTTTCAAGGCTTAAAGTAAGAAAATAACTAAAACCAAATTTTGTTAACCCACAGGCAAATATTTTGATTTGATATAATGTAGTTTAACAAGTCAGAAACGTTATAAAACAGGTAAAATAACAAGTTTCTAAATGAACACCTTGAAGATACTGGATGGACAAATCGCACAACGTACTACTAAAACATTGAACTTTGGTTTCATTAATAACTCGTATTATCACTTCAAAATTAATGGCATATCAGGTGTTGGCATTTACTTTACTTTTCAAGTCTCAAATGAAACGTTAGAGCAAATGTGGAAAAAATAATAATACGATTGTTTTAAGCGTCTACATCTTCATCATCTCGTCAAAACGAACTAAGAAACCAGATAAAAATGTCTCTCCGCAAGCGAAACGTGCACGAAACATCGCCGGAGACACAGAAAATTGCATAAACAAGCGCTCATCACTGGGTCCCCCCCTTTTGCCCGTCCGTTAATCACAGTAATTCACAGCTCAAGTGAGCACACTACAGCGCAGAGAGTCCACGGCTGCAGTTCCCATGACAAGCTGACGTTTTCTCCTTGAATGAAACTTGCTGACCTCCAACTTTAAGCGTCGCGCTGGCTGTATAATTACACTTGTTCTGTCATTATACGTGTAGCAACTTTGCACACCACACGACGACGACGCGCAAAATGAACTTTTCCCATGCGCAACAATGGCAAACTTAACGCATGCAACGTGTTTTGTCACGTATAAGGTTATGTAATGGAAGCCTGTTGCGTGGCCTGGTTCGGAGAGTGCCATGTTCACCTTTTTGTTGGGTCAATGTAAGGGCTATTGCGTTACCGCCAGTAAAAAAAAACAACAACAAAAAAACGCTGTCCCACTCGTTTGTCTGAAGGGAACGGCAAGACAATGGGTTCAATAAAACACTTTTATGGGTCATTAAGCTTGAATAGCAGAGGCAAAATGGAATAAGTCAACTCGTATTCCTTGGCTTCACCGCCTAACGCGCTCATAAAAGTAGCTTACATTTTACCTCGTGCTTTTACTTGCGTCTTGTGAATCTCTTAAAGTTTTCTGGTTCACCATTTTATCACCCGACTGTACATATTTGCTTGTTAGCTTTGTTAGCTTCGTTTGCTTTGTTAGCTTCGTCAGCGTGAGCAATTTCTTGTACAAATTCCACAAAAATACTGTTATAATAAATGAATTCTAAATGTTCATATTTTGACACAGATGACTACAAACTCACAAATTGTACTTAAAAAACAGCAATTTTCTCAGTCATTCACACCATGTCCTCTGCAAACGACTAAATACACCGTTTTATTATGTACAAAAGTTACTGAGCCTGGGGTTTTGAACTTTGCAAACCCGTCCTCGCCAGCAACTTTTAAATGACTGTTTTTGCCTCCGTCTGCGTCATCTTTCCCGTCTTTTTCGCATTTCCTTCAATAATCAAGAGGATTTGATTAAGATTTTTTCACCGCCCACACAGAAACGACAAACTCCTACACTGCAAACCCAACGTATTTATTACATCAAAGCTACGAACTGACGGATATTCGCGCACTCGCAAACTAAACTCGCATGCAACGTTTACGGCGTTAAACAACCGGTTGGCTCGGTAAACGCGCTCCTACACATTTAGTCATTTTCTATAAAGCCCGGGAAACGCACGGACGCCTGTGATTGACTCTTACGCACGTTGAATCCGTCAGACCTCCTCGCTGCGACCGAACGAGCCATTTCCCCGTTAAATCCTTACGTCAAAACGTCAACTGTTTGTCTCATTACAGGCTAAACTCAGACCAGCTTTTGTGTGTGTGTGAGAGAGAGGAGGCCGTGCAGTTTAATTAGATGCATGTAAATATCAAAGCTTGAGAAAGTTCCTCTTAACTCCACCACTAAGTGCAGAGGAGGGAGACGTGACGTGCGTGTGATGCAAGAAACGGCACCTTTTACACGTGTAAAACGGGAGTAAAACAGCACTTTGACATCAGTGGTGTGCAAAGATCACCACATATTAAAGATAATCAAGAAGAAGAATGTAGAAAATACTGGACTAGACGTACAAAAGTCAATGGAAACATATCCACATAAATGTGTACTGGACAGTCCTGGAAATCAAGATCTATGTTAAGTTATTTTAAGCCGAGACGCTGCAGGTGGATAGGAAAAATAAATAAAATACAGAGGGATACATTTAAAACATCATCTCTAGTTTAATTGAAATGTTCAGAAAAGTAGCGTATTTTCCGAACTACAGCCAAAAATGCATAATCGAGAAGAAAAAAATCATATTTAAGTTGCACTGGAGTATGAAATGCAGTTGCAAGTGTGAAAATAACAAATAATATCACATAAGTCGCTCCGGAGTAGGAGTATAAATATATAAGTATAAATATAAGTATAAGTCGCACCCTGGCCAAAACTATGAAAAAAGGTGCAACTTATAGGCCGGAAAATACGGAATGAATCATGAGGTTTTCATTCAAAAGTAAGACACAAGACACATTTCTGACATAAATCTGAAGTCTTGCTTCATTCTGTTGACATATTAGAGACAAAACAAATGCACAGAAGGGATTTGTGATCTCTCATTTAGTACTTGAGGAAACTGGATCTTACTGATAAATGTACTGAAAAGTTTGTTAAGTGTAGGAGCTACTTTAAAGCCTGATCATCTTTTCTATGGGAAGAAAATGCAAATAATCAAATTATCTAAATCTGTGAATGCAAGTTGATTAAATTAAATGATAAAACCTCTTTAGGTGCAGATCGAACAATGATATTTCTAGGTAAAAGCTCATTTGTAGAGAGCGCTAACTGACTTAAAAAAATAAATAAAGAGTTTTGCCTGTAGTGTCTCCCTTCAGTATAAAAATAAATGCAACTAAAATATCCAACATTTAACCTGCGTTTATCAAAGGTCCCAGTCTTTTTCACACCTCCTCTATACATCCTTTTAATATTTCTGCAAACTACAACTCTCAGAGCACATAAACAAGTCGGCCGATGCGGTCGAGCGTCTCGATAGCTGCAGACCACACATGTAGGCTGTACTTAACCAAAAATGATACAACAAACATCCTCTTTCCCCTTCTCATCTCCAAACCCGTAATGATATTCTCTGTCGGCGTGTGTGTGTGTGTGTGTGTGTGTCTGTGTGTGTGTCTGTCTGTGTGTGTGTCTGTGTGTCTGTGTGTGTGTCTGTGTGTGTGTCTGTGTGTGTGTGTGTGTGTGTGTCTGTGTGTGTGTCTGTGTGTGTGTCTGTGTGTGTGTGTGTCTGTGTGTGTGTCTGTGTGTGTGTCTGTGTGTGTGTGTGTGTGTCTGTGTGTGTGTCTGTGTGTGTGTCTGTGTGTGTGTCTGTGTGTGTGTCTGTCTGTGTGTCTGTGTGTGTGTGTGTGTGTGTGTCTGTGTGTGTGTGTCTCTGTGTGTGTGTGTCTCTGTGTGTGTGTGTCTGTGTGTGTGTCTGTGTGTGTGTCTCTGTGTGTGTCTGTGTGTGTGTCTCTGTGTGTGTGTGTGTGTGCGTCTGTGTGCGTGTGTGCGTTTCATTTTTTTGCTGACTTGCGTAGCCTCGGTCAGATCGGCGACTGCCTGTTTGGAGTCTCGAAATGCTGATCCGACGGAGTCTGCCGCTCGCCGTCATGTGTCTGAGGCGCTCGCTCTGTCTCCCCGGCCTCGCTGTGAGAGAGGGAGGGAGAGAAGGAGAGAGGGAGAGAGGGAGAGAGGGAGGGAGTGAGGGAGTGAGGGAGTGAGTGAGTGAGTGAGGGAGTGAGTGAGTGAGTGAGTGAGAGAGAGAGGGGGGGAGAGAGATGGAGGGAGCGAGGGGGGGAGAGAGAGGGAGGGAGCGAGGGGAGGGAGAGAGAGGGGGAGGGAGCGAGGGGAGGGAGAGAGAGGGGGAGGGAGCGAGGGGAGGGAGAGAGAGAGGCTAATGACAAGGCAGCGGTGGACGACTGGAGCGTCTGAAGCGTCTGAAGTGGCGTAGCTGCCGTCCCGCTGCAGAAGGACCGCGATGAGGGCGAAATGAATACATCTAGATCCGATAACAGTAATCCGATTTTGCTCGTCATCAAAATGGGGCTGAGACAAGTTAATCGCAACTAATTGGTCATTATGGTGGTTTAGTAATCGAATAATCATTAGCCGTCTTGTGCTGAGAGAGAAAGATGTTTTACAACTCGGACACAAAAAATTAGTATACACCTTCAAAATGGGCCAGATTTGTTAAAAATCCCAAATTTTACAATCCAAACAACTAAGCGATTAATGGAAAGAGTAATGGTAAGTCTCCAGATCAGAAACAATATTGTTAGTTGTGGCCCTACTTCAAAACAGCCGTTTCAATATTATGTTTATTTACTTTATTGTTCATCTCTAATCGAATCATGAGCAAAGTCGTAATATATCGTAGCGACGGGCATGTGACGTCCCATACTGCTGATTATTGTGATTGGAGATGCCAAAAGAAGATCATCGTCGCAATTTTAGAACATTATCGGATTCTGAGTGGATTCTGTATTCCAGAAACCATAGAAAAAACAAAAGATATTTATGTCAAGTTGTTTTAAAGCTCATAATAAGTCAATAATCGCATCTTAATCAATACATGAAAGTATTTTGCCATCTCCATCATCAACAAATCCTTTTTTGTTAGTTTTGGTTCACTTTACCTGTTCAGACGATCGTTGGTTTGATGCATTTCCTTTACGCATCAGCAATGTACAATTTAATGGTGTTTGTGGTTAGTTAGAATTCATTTCCTTTAGTTATTTAAAAGTGCACAATGTAACTTTTCTGATTTGAAGTTTGCCATCTGCTGTGCCTGGAATCTTCCATAATATGAAATAATAATTATACAGAATAATATTACAATCAATCCAAACGTATATAGTTTTATTTAGGCAAGGCAAGTTTGGCCGGTCCATGTTTTGCATGAACATGAGCTGTACTTTGGTGCTAGGCCATGGCGAGAGCTGCTTTAAAGTCTCTTCTGAGCCTGACACCGGTGCACAGACCTGAGAAAACCTTGCACGAGCAGAACCATAAGCATTTGTGTGGTATATTTCTATAGGGGACGGTGCACTCGCAGGATGGGAGGGTGAGAAGTTAAGAAACGTCTCTAACTTTGACGAGAAGCGGTGTGTGCCCATCTGCCCCTGCGCTCACACTATGTTTAGATCAATTTCTCGTCATATTGTTGAGACATGGGTTATTGGCTTGTGAAAGTGGTCTTGGATAATGCTGATGTGTACTTTTTGTGCTCTTGTGGGACCAGAGAAAGTACATTTAAATGGCCTTCTGTGCCTTGAAAGCACTTCCTCTTTTCACAGTGACTAAAACGACAGCTTCCTCACACGAACCAAAGACACTGGCACTTCTTCAGAAACACGGGTAGTTCCCACAGAACTGGATTGGGACACCGTTGACTGGAGGCTGGTTTCGAAACACTTCCTAATGGTTTATACTCTAGATATTTTCAAATGTCCACTCAGAACTGTTTGCATAGGACTGATTTATGTTCAATACTGCATGTAATGGTTCTCAAAGTGCTTTCTCTGTCTGTTTTTCATTCTTTTCTAGGCCTGTCACAATAATTATATCTTATTTAATAAATGAAAGCTGGAACAATGTTATTTTGGGTTCAGTATTTATCGTGTGTAACTTTTCTTTCCACGAACAGGCAACTTTTTTGGTAATATATTAAAATATCAGCTCATACTCTTCATTCTATTTATTATAGTTTATGATTTTTAGATGATGAGTCTTGCAAACTTTATTGAATGCCACAGTAAACATGTTTAACCAAATAAAGGTTGAACTATGATGACTGAAAGACCAGAGGTGACGGAGCATTTGCAGTTGCTCCAGATATCTAAATTATGGCCCGGGGGCTAAATGCGGCCCTCAGACCAATCTTTGTTGGCCCTCAGGCTTGACCCAAACAACAACAAAAATTGTACTTTTTACTGTAAAATTGGAAAAAAATCAAACATTTTGACGTTATACCAACTTAATATTAATGTTACAAGTCTTATTAAAGGTGTAGAAGGTCATCAAAACTATGTCAAATGAAAAAATTTACATTGACGGAAAAAAAATCTTCCTCTTAATATTAGATCTGCCTCTTAACTAAACTAAAACATGTCTCTTCAGGCTGGATTTATAATTATTATTTTTACTGTTATGGTTTTTATTAGTATTTTCATTTATTTGAGTAATTGTTCTGGTCACTACTTTCTTTTCGTTTCTTTTTTTGCATGAGAATGTTCTATGAATGAATTACTGCTATTTCAACAAAGTTCAGGCAATTTTGTCCAACAGACGCCGTGCGAACCATAAATATCTCCCAGCAAATCACGTCGAGCTGCTCATATCCCAACACGTTCTGAGCCCACGAGTTTTCTTTTCTCTCCTCAGGTGCGTTACCTGAAGATCATCGAGAAGAGCGGGTACCAGGCGTTACCGTGGGTGCGCTACATCACTCAGAACGGAGGTGAGCCCGGGAGGTCAACGCTCCGCCTTCTGCCCGTATGTGCGGCGCGCTTAGGCAACGCTTGGGCAACGCTGTGCAACGCTGTGGGAACTTTGTGTTTAAAAAAAAAAAGACATCAGTGTAGAACATGAGGCAACGCGGCCACAGCCTGAGAAATATGAGAAAGTGAACTCTTTTTGGCATGATTTCTTTTCTTTCTTTCTTTTTTTTTTGCGTTCAAAGATTACCGTATTGCACATGCCGCTCCGTCCGCTAATGTCGCCACTAATTGCCAAACATCCTCCTCTCATTTCCTTCGACTTTTCATTTTTGGGTGGAAACGTCAGCTGCTGCCCACTCTCGATTTCTCTCCTTTTTTATTTTATTTGTGCATTTCATTAGGCTAATTTTCATTTCCTCCGCAGATTATCAGCTCCGGACTCAGTAGGCGGCTCCGCGCGGCGACAGGTGGACCTCCAGAAGAAGGGGCGGGGCTCAGTTTAGCCGCTTCTCTTTCGAAGGCGGAGCGGCGCCCCCTCGTATCCGACGGCAACCCTTTTATTTTTTGTATTTCAGTCAAGATATTTGACATTTCTGATCAATGCAAATGTTAGAAAAGGTCCAAAACGAGCAGGAGAAATGTTTACATCCAACTTAAAATGCGCGTTATGCAACTTTTCTGGCTGCGTTGCCACCTGCTCGTCTCCGTGGAGATGTTACAGCTTTGCCTGGAATGTTTTAAACTTGTCGGGTCAGATCTGTGCAGAGGCAAGCACACTCGCGGTGTAAAAAAAAAAAAAAAAAAAGGTTTTCAAGCGATTTTTGCGCAATAAAACGCCTGTAATTGAGTAAATAAAAGACACGTAAGTCCAATGCTGTACTGTGGGACATTCCAGGCTAAACAATGACCTCCATGGAGACGCGCAAAGGAGAGAAAAAGTTACATAGTGTACCTTTTAACACCGTGAATTGTACACAATCATTGAGATGATTGCAATTCGTCTGGTGATACTGTAATCGTCAGCACTCGTCAGTTCAAATCGAAGAAGCTGCTTTGCCCCGGCGCATTTCACTCCAGAGTCAAATGCGATTATTATTTGTATATATTGTTACATGGAATAAATCAGTGTTATTAGTTGCACAACATTGTATTGCGGAGAATGCCAACGATATTTGCCAAGCCTCGAAGCGGCGGCTGTTGATTCGATCCATGTGTTGCTCGTGCGCTTTCTCAGATTCACGCCAGTTCGAAGTGAGAGGTGTGGTACGGTCCTGGGCAAGAGAGTGCGGAGAGTACTGCAGTATTCAACAATGTAAAGGACAAGGCATTTCTGTGTACTTCTGTTACTATACCAATAATTCAAACTCGATACTGCTTCAATACTAAGGAAAAGGCAATACTCTTTAATCTTTCTTTATACCACAATGATAATAAAACCATGGTATAATTTCATTTTCAATACAAAATAACAGAAGAGTCTTTGCTATTTCTATGTGGCCTTATTCTAGGATTGATATTGACCTAAAACTATTCAAAAATATTCAAGAAAGCTCCAAATTGGTTTTTCCCCTCCAGTATCAATAGTTTTTTTGTATTAATTTGTAGCTGGATATCTATCCGTTTGACAACCACAAGTACTTACTGTTTTGAATTAAACTTTTAGAATGTATTGTAAGTATGAAGTCGTAGTTGTAAGTGTATATTTCCGCTATGAAGAGGAGTATTAAGGAACAGCAGCGTTTTCAAATTCGTTTTTCAGGGCTGCAACTATGATTATTTAGCAAATTTAGTATTTATAGCACTGTTTATTGTCAAATTTATTTTGAAACCCTGCGACTGTGAGGATTTTTACTAGGTTTGAACCACACTGATGCACGTTGCCTATATTTGTCTTTCATTTTGATTACATTTTCTTGCACATTGCCTTATTGACAGTCCAAGTTTAGTCCAGAGAATTGTTTACTGTTTTATTTCAATTATCGCTTAAGCACAGTAATAGTTGTTGCAGCCCTGGAGTTTTTAACCCAACGTTGGCCGTATGTCTCAAATGCTGCCATATAATGTAGAATTCTGTACAAAAAAAAAACAATTCTACATGAAAATTATCGTAAATAATTCTGCAGATTCCCTCTTGTCAGTATTATGCCGTATTACACACTCGGTTTACACTCCACTTTTAAAAATATACCTCACAAATCACAGCGAAATTGTACCAAACAACATGCATTTTTGGGCCTGTTTTTGGCTGTGGAAAGTGACCGTCCTAACCGGCCCGTACCAAACCTCTCCAGTGGAAACTTCGGTAAACAACAGTGGCACTTGTTGTAAATGTCTGTTTTCCAGCCCGACACCTGTTCCCCCCCCCCCCCCCCCCCCCCCCCCCCCCCCCCCCCCTGTCTGTAACCTCACTATTTCAAATCATTAAAAGTCTATTTAGAAACCTTTCCACAGCGTCTGCGTCATTCCGCGCTGATGTCAGGGCAGTGTTCGCACCGAGCTGCCACGCGGTCATTGACGGGCGGCTTTCCAAAAAACAAATCTGGAGGGAAAATGACTGCAGAGGGAACGGGCGAGGAGGGCGTCCCAAACAGGTGACACGCTGACAGGATAATCACCGGGGATATTCATAAGTCGAATGTCATCGTTATTATTTAAAGCTATTTTTTTTGACTTATTTTGTTCACTATAAATTAACAGTTTATATTTTTCACTCCACAACAATATTCAATGTTTATGGGTTTGTTTCCTGTTACACTGAATACTTTTCCCCGTTTAAAATATCTAGTTTTAAGTTGTCATTTGCCGTAACAACAGTACAAATGTATCTGAAACGCATTTATTTTTGGAATAAGATAAAAGCTTCGTTTGTCCCACGATGAGGGAATTCCACTGTTGCAACGCACAGTTCAAGTACAGCAGGAGAATCGAAATATGCAATGAAAAATAATATAGATTTAAGCATATTTATTCATATTAGTTTAACAGACTGTGCAGGTGGAAGAAAAATATAAGGCTCCAACACGCATTTGGAGCGTGATATATTGTCTAAATGAACAATATTATTAAAAACATGAGCTGTAAAGGATAAACGGCAGAAAGAAACGCAACACCAAGTTTTCATTGAACAGAAAAATACTAAAGTACAATAGAAAAAAATACTTTATTACTATATTTAGGCCCAAAAATCATTGCTCCATCTCTTATTTATTGAAGTTGGTACAGTAATAATCGTGACAGTTGTTAGTTTTGTTGAAATTTTGAAGATTATTTAGAAGAATGAAACAAAATAAAGACATTTTCACATTCAAGACAAACTTTTGACTATATTTTTATTCTTTTTAACCACCACAAAACATGGCTTTTCCCGCCATGGTCGGACCGCCTTGTCTCCGCCCCGCGTCCCAGTCCAGTTCTTTCCACCTCTCGCCCTCCCTAATCCCTCTGTCCCGTGATGTCATGAGCGCTCCGTAAACACACCGAAGGACGTGACTCAAAACGTGGCCGACTCTCCCGCTGCTGCTGCCGCCGCCGCCGCCGCCGCTGTTGCTGCTGCTGCTGCACGGTCCCAGCCCCTCTGCAGTGGTCCCACATGAAGTCATCCCCCGTCTTGTTAGGGGCCTGTGTTAGTTAGACCCCAGTGACTCATCGGGAGCAGGTGCCCTGGGCCGAGAGCCGGGACTCAAACCGGTTTCTGGGCCCGTCACTTGTCATATTCTCCAAAAAAACGCAGAGAGTTTGACTTTTTCGCTCTCTCCCCCAGACACCTGTTTGGGGTTGGTGACTCCCACGCAGCAGGTGTGCGCACGGAATGAGTCACAGGGTTATTACTACTACAAAATATTACTGGCCTTCAAGGGATCGTGGAGCGGGGGGAGCTCAGTTTGGCTCTTGGACTCTCCCTCGTCGTCTGTTTTATATTTCTAACATAAATTAATATACTGTGCAATTAAAGGTGCATTATTAGACTTTTCTAGTGCACTTTCCAGATGTTGCTTTGCTTGGAATATTCCACAGTATGGCATTAAACCTGTCGATCCTGCATTTACATTAGTATTACTGAAAATTGCACTTTTTAAAGGCCTATTCATAATGAGGAAATTGCTGTAGTCTCTGTTTGTCCCTGGCTGTGGCTCCAGCGTACCACAGGGTGATGGAGGAGGTGATGGAGGAGGTGATGGAGGCGGTGGTGGAGGAGCTATTGGAGGGGGTGATGGAGGAGGTGGTGGAGGAGGTGATGGAGGGGGTGATGGAGGAGGTGATGGAGGGGGTGATGGAGGGGGTGGTGGAGGGGGTGATGGAGGAGGTGGTGGAGGAGGTGATGGAGGGGGTGATGGAGGAGGTGATGGAGGAGGTGATGGAGGGGGTGGTGGAGGGGGTGATGGAGGAGGTGGTGGAGGAGGTGATGGAGGGGGTGATGGAGGAGGTGATGGAGGGGGTGATGGAGGGGGTGATGGAGGAGGTGATGGAGGAGGTGATGGAGGAGGTGATGGAGGAGGTGAGGAGGTGTAGAAGTGCAGCATCATCTGCACTGGCAGCTCGGCTTTCCTCAGATGCAGGAAGTGCCGTTGACTCTTTCTCACACCGGTCACTTTAACTATAATTGAATCGATCACTGCACTGTTCACGTTCTGCACTACATCTGTACATTTAACTGTACATTTAGAGGATTTATATAATGCTGTCCTCACAGGATCTAATATATGAAGTCACAGTGTCCGTGGACTCATCCAGACGATCTGCAGCAGCTCTGATGATTCACTTTGACTTAGTAAAACAAATGCTTTAACACTATTCCATTAATAAACCAGTTATGAACCTGAACCATTCTTAAACTGTTAGTTCATAATGAGCTCTTTGTCAAGGCTAATTAAGATATATTTGTTTTGAAGTGACTGCCCTCTCCACACCCGCTTGTCCACCTGGAGACATAGATAGAGGAAGTTTAGATATGTAGTAATACGTATTAAGTTTAATGTCATACTGTGGAACCTTTTGGGCAAAGCAATACCATCTCCATGGAGACAAGAGTAAAGATTCATAGTTCAAAGAATATGCAATATAAGCTTGTAAGTATAAGTGAATGATCGTGGCAGTGCGTTTGGTCCTAAATGAAGCACATTTTATTCCTGATGTAGACTTTTGGTCCTGGTCTTGTCCTTGTTTAGTCCTGGTCTATTCCAACTTTAGCTTTGAGTTTAGTCCTGGTCTAGTCCAACTGCAGCTTTGGGTTTAGTCCTGGTCTAGTCCAACTGCAGCTTTGGGTTTAGTCCTGGTCTAGTCCAACTGCAGCTTTGGGTTTAGTCCTGGTCTAGTCCAACTGCAGCTTTGGGTTTAGTCCTGGTCTAGTCCAACTGCAGCTTTGGGTTTAGTCCTGGTCTAGTCCAACTGCAGCTTTGGGTTTAGTCCTGGTCTAGTCCAACTGCAGCTTTGGGTTTAGTCCTGGTCTAGTCCAACTGCAGCTTTGGGTTTAGTCCTGGTCTAGTCCAACTGCAGCTTTGGGTTTAGTCCTGGTCTAGTCCAACTGCAGCTTTGGGTTTAGTCCTGGTCTAGTCCAACTGCAGCTTTGGGTTTAGTCCTGGTCTAGTCCAACTTCAGCTTTGGGTTTAGTCCTGGTCTAGTCCAACTGCAGCTTTGGGTTTAGTCCTGGTCTAGTCCAACTTCAGCTTTGGGTTTAGTCCTGGTCTAGTCCAACTGCAGCTTTGGGTTTAGTCCTGGTCTAGTCCAACTTCAGCTTTGAGTTTAGTCCTGGTCTAGTCCAACTGCAGCTTTGGGTTTAGTCCTGGTCTAGTCCAACTTCAGCTTTGAGTTTAGTCCTGGTCTAGTCCAACTGCAGCTTTGGGTTTAGTCCTGGTCTAGTCCAACTTCAGCTTTGAGTTTAGTCCTGGTCTAGTCCAACTGCAGCTTTGGGTTTAGTCCTGGTCTAGTCCAACTTCAGCTTTGAGTTTAGTCCTGGTCTAGTCCAACTGCAGCTTTGGGTTTAGTCCTGGTCTAGTCCAACTTCAGCTTTGAGTTTAGTCCTGGTCTAGTCCAACTGCAGCTTTGGGTTTAGTCCTGGTCTAGTCCAACTGCAGCTTTGGGTTTAGTCCTGGTCTAGTCCAACTGCAGCTTTGGGTTTAGTCCTGGTCTAGTCCAACTTCAGCTTTGAGTTTAGTCCTGGTCTAGTCCAACTGCAGCTTTGGGTTTAGTCCTGGTCTAGTCCAACTGCAGCTTTGAGTTTAGTCCTGGTCTAGTCCAACTGCAGCTTTGAGTTTAGTCCTGGTCTAGTCCAACTGCAGCTTTGAGTTTAGTCCTGGTCTAGTCCAACTGCAGCTTTGGGTTTAGTCCTGGTCTAGTCCAACTGCAGCTTTGGGTTTAGTCCTGGTCTAGTCCAACTGCAGCTTTGGGTTTAGTCCTGGTCTAGTCCAACTGCAGCTTTGGGTTTAGTCCTGGTCTAGTCCAACTGCAGCTTTGGGTTTAGTCCTGGTCTAGTCCAACTGCAGCTTTGGGTTTAGTCCTGGTCTAGTCCAACTGCAGCTTTGGGTTTAGTCCTGGTCTAGTCCAACTGCAGCTTTGAGTTTAGTCCTGGTCTAGTCCAACTGCAGCTTTGGGTTTAGTCCTGGTCTAGTCCAACTGCAGCTTTGGGTTTAGTCCTGGTCTAGTCCAACTGCAGCTTTGGGTTTAGTCCTGGTCTAGTCCAACTGCAGCTTTGAGTTTAGTCCTGGTCTAGTCCAACTTCAGCTTTGAGTTTAGTCCTGGTCTAGTCCAACTGCAGCTTTGGGTTTAGTCCTGGTCTAGTCCAACTTCAGCTTTGAGTTTAGTCCTGGTCTAGTCCAACTTCAGCTTTGAGTTTAGTCCTGGTCTAGTCCAACTGCAGCTTTGGGTTTAGTCCTGGTCTAGTCCAACTGCAGCTTTGGGTTTAGTCCTGGTCTAGTCCAACTGCAGCTTTGGGTTTAGTCCTGGTCTAGTCCAACTGCAGCTTTGGGTTTAGTCCTGGTCTAGTCCAACTGCAGCTTTGGGTTTAGTCCTGGTCTAGTCCAACTGCAGCTTTGGGTTTAGTCCTGGTCTAGTCCAACTGCAGCTTTGGGTTTAGTCCTGGTCTAGTCCAACTTCAGCTTTGAGTTTAGTCCTGGTCTAGTCCAACTGCAGCTTTGGGTTTAGTCCTGGTCTAGTCCAACTGCAGCTTTGAGTTTAGTCCTGGTCTAGTCCAACTGCAGCTTTGAGTTTAGTCCTGGTCTAGTCCAACTGCAGCTTTGAGTTTAGTCCTGGTCTAGTCCAACTGCAGCTTTGAGTTTAGTCCTGGTCCTACATTTGACTCATTCTCATGCCCTGTGCAGCCGTCAAACAAAATGTGACGTTAAATGAGCGTTAAGATCCATTTTAACACAGAACACATCTTATTCAAATCGAAATAATCTGTTTCCCATGAAAATATTACTGAAATGATAAAAAGCTGGACATACCGACCTGTCAGAAGCTCAGCCGCCTCCAGTGTCCAAGAACAGGCCAACAATAAAACCCATAACATACTGCACTGGTGTATGAGAGTGTGAGCGTCAAACTGAGCTCAGAGCTACAATGTGACGTTACAACATTTATGTCCATTAACATGCACAAATACACAAATAATAATCATTTAAGCTCAATTATTTGATCTTTTTCTCCGTGAGTGCACAGCTTTACCCTGACAATGAGCTGTTAGTTTCTCTTTTGGGGGATCAGCCTATTATGCTTTTAAAGTCAATTTTATCACTTGCATATTTACTATATTTACTTTTTTTTTCTGGTTCGGTGAGACATTTTGAATGATTTTGTGTGAAAATTACCCTCTACAAATAAACTTTGCCTTGCCATGATTGAAGCTGATGTGCGAAACTGCAGAAATCAAGCTCCCAGTGATTAGTTTAGTCAAGAACTGGCTTTTGCTTTTGCTTTATTTGGTATTTGCCGCGTGTTATTCATTAGAAAAGTGGGTCTGCTCCACCTATAAAAGTGTCTTCCATTGAGAACTTGAGCCTTATCTGTGTGGATTCCTCTGTGAGTGCAGTGCTCTCCCTTTCACCTGCCTGCAACCCCGAGAGTCACCCACGTTACATAAACACGGGGATTATCATCTTAAGCCGCTCTCTCCGATGGCGTTTTCCTGTCCAGTGCAAACGGGGAAGTTTAAAGCCTGATCTGCTGAAACACTAGCTGCAGATAATGTCATATTTCTGCGGATTTGAGTCGATCTGGGCTTTCAAACTATTTTGTCTCCAGTTTAGATAGGATCTCCCTGCGCTGGGGCCGGCTTAGCGTCGGGATGAGTGACAGGCGCGGGGCTTGTCATAATAATACGCAATGAAAGGAGAATAATGTTATCTGATTTGGACGGTGACGTGGGGGAAATGCGATTTTGAGAAACGAGTTGTTGTTGGATTTCGATGAATCCTGTCGGTGAGAAAGTTGTCACTGAGAATCCTGTGATATATTTAGCATTGACAAGTGTTAATGACAGTGAGTTAACAGTGGAAATAGCTGTGTTTAAATTAAAACAGTATTACCTCACAGCATTACAACTGCCGGTGTTGATAATTACAGCAGAGACTCTACATTGAGCCAAATGTGGTCCTGAGGTTTTATAAAGTATCTATTTTCAGTCAATTTTGCACTGAAAAGACTGTCACGATATGAAAAATAAATCAATATAATGTACGTATCTGTTGTTGCTTTATTTAGTTTCCTTGCATCGTCTAGTGATTGATGAACCAGCAATCGATGACTGATGCATCGAAAATGATCTATTCTCAAGCAAAAAATATCAACACAAATGCTGTTTTTATTCATATTTTAATCAGAAGTTTGAAACACATTGGTCATAGTTTGTTTTATCTACATATGCGTTGAATTTTTATATAATTTTAAGGTAGGTTGGAGCAAAAATAATGTAGATTATTTATTGTAGGATGCATTTGAATACAGAACTCAATGGTGTTTGTTGTCACTATCACAATGACTTTGTGTCGCTGGAATCGCCCATGAGTGATATCTTTGTCCTATAAGTTGAATTCCTTTTGCCTCCCTCAGTGGTTTAAAGCGTCACTGTCATCGCTGCGTTGTGAGTTTGTCGGCCTTGATCATTTGCTGAATGTCTGTACCCTCTCTTCCCATTTTATGCTGCAGCATCTCTGTCCAATCAAGTCTTCAGGCCAGAAAATCTTTTTAAAAAACACCTTATACTTTGAATTGCTCACTTTAAAGTCCATATTGCATCTGGCTAACCAACTGTGACACTCCGAGCAGCTACTATTTTAAGCCTGATTTGAACTGCTTCACTCCTCAGAGCACCTGCAGAAGTTCCTGCTCCCTCTGCTGACATTTTGCAGCCCTATAATTAAACATAAACCCTCATAAATTAACTTGTTTTGCACACAGAATACGTTACGATGCCGTGAGCCTCGAAAGTGGAAGATGCAAAGTTCAGGACTTTTATTTGTTTTGACAAGTTCATAATTACCACTCATAAAATCATAAAATCTTTCAATGTGCGGTAGAAATTGCTCTGCTGGGGTTCTTCTTGGCAGCAGATGGTGGTGAAATGATTGGCAGCAGATGAGACGTTTTCATTCATAAACTCTTATTTAGCCTTAGTGAAATGGACTTAAACCTCACAGATGATTGACTCTTTATATTTTACTTACTATTACTATTACTATTACTATTACTATTACTATTACTATTACTATTATATTTACTGTGTCTCGTGTTCATAAACATGTAAAGCATCTCCACTTGTCCAGTGTGGGACTTCACTGTCCAGTGTCCACACAAATGCTCCTCTTTAAAGTCAGATTAATACATAAGCAAGACATACGTAGCTTTATTATATACTTTAATCATACTTTAATGTATGCATAGCTGTAGGTACATTTACTTGAGTAACTTTTTGACAAAATTGTACTTCTCAGACAACATACTTTAAAGGTTTTGGCTCTCGACGTGAGTAAGTAAGTATTGTATGTTGACAGTAGTAATTTGTGTTTCTTGCACCACTTCTTCTGGTATTTTAAATGTTTTTCCATCAAGATTTTGAGCCTTATTTATGGTTCAGTCCTTCCGATTACATTTACTTCTTTACGTCTAAATCTGGCATTACATCCAGTTACTCTTATAATTACTCTTACATAAGTCATTGTTTCCTCAAATAATATTTTACTCTTATTTCTTGAGCCGCTGCTTTGTACTTCGTAATATTATTTTGACATTATCGTTGACTACATTACGTTCAACTTTTACACCAACGTTAAAGTCATACTCGGATGTGACTAAAATTTACTGCAGCTTTTAACGAGACCGACCCACAGAGTTTGTGAGTTCATGTTTTATTGTCAGAGATCTTCAGCTCTGCATAGTTTCCATAAGAGTCAATAAATGTGTATCCAAACGTGAAAATTATGGGCAAATTATCTCTTGTTTTAACCTTAGTCCACTCAAACAATACGTGATTTGTCAGAGTAATATCATAGTAATATCATAGTAATATCATAGTAATATCATAGTAATATCATAGTAATATCATAGTAATAGGAGTAGTTGTAGTAATGGAACGTAAGCATTGTACAGATTAAGTAAATGTAAAATAATATTGTAATTAATTTTCATTTTCACGTTTGGATACACATTTATTGATTCTTATGGAAACTATGCAGAGCTGAAGATCTCTGACAATAAAACATGAACTCACAAACTCTGTTAAAAGCTGCAGTAAATATTAGTCACATCAGAGTATGAATTTAACGATGTAAAAGTTAAAACTCATATTACTCTTTGATAGTTCCTGAAGACACGTTTTGTTTACAGCCACATCTGACGTCGACCTTTGCACTTCCGCTCGTCGTCTTTAGTAACTTATTGTACATTTCCAGTCAATCTTTAACGCAGGCGTAACTTCTCCTTCGCACAGAGTTATGCCGTTGCCATGGCGACTGCAACATTTGTCCTCTATTTTACTGCCGGCCGATACCTGGAGTTATTATCGTCAGTGGAAAATATCTATGGTTACTCAGCGGCGATGAAGCAACAGCCTCGTGCGCCGCTTCAAACACAGGTCGAAAAAGAGGCGCGGCACCCGAGGAGAAACCCTGTGTGTACAAACGGAACCCCCATCTCCTAGCAACCGGGGAATCCTCCTCCGTCACCAGGTCGTTCCCCGCGAGGGATGTCGAGCAGGCGAAGTGTGTGCATGACATCAGACGGAGGACGTGTCCCCGATGAGACAAAGATCTGACGTGGGGAAAGGGAAAACTGGACATTCGTTTTGCTGTTACGCAAGACGAGGATTCTGTTTCAGTTCATGCATGTTTGGAGGATTTTTCCCATTCAAAAGATCTAATGTTTAGTTTTATTGCTATGTATAAGACAGAAGTAAAATAAAAACAGTGCAGTAAGTAAGTGTGGATTTTTAGTGTGGTGTGAGTTACTTTAGTTTATCCCTAAATCTATAACATGATTTATTTGTATGTATTTATGTTCACTCATTTATTTAATTCATACAATATAAAACACATTCACAGTTACACATGCAAACGAAATGAATGAAAAAGAGCAGAACATGAAAAAACAATCTGCCCTCTCTTTCAGTCAGTTTTATACCAGGTTTATACATTTAGGAGTTAAAATAATAAGGTTAAATACTTGAATTAGATCATAAAGTAAGTCAGGTATATTCCTTATCATCTGCATCAAAACATGTGATTTTGAGTTCTCACAAACGCATGCAGTATTTGAACTTATTTGCATAAAACAAACCTAAACTAAAGCTACATTCCATTAGAAATCTATTCATAAATATGTCCATCATTTTGACTAAACCTGTTCATTTATCTTTATTGTATCAATCACTACATATGACTTGTGTAAAATGTGTGTGACGCTGCATAAAACCACGTGTGAGTGTTTTTTATTGCACAATAAGCCAAAAGTCTGTATAATCAGCGCTCTTTGCTCCAGTTGAGAAACACAAACACGAGCGTGAGTCACTTTGAGACCTGGAGAAAAGGAGAGGGACTTCCTCCTCAAACCTGCACCACAGGCCGAAAAGAGAGAGAGAGCGAGTGAGTGGAGGGGCAGAGGGCGGGGCAGAGGGCGGGGCAGAGGGCGGCGCAGTGTGTGGTCTGTCCGAGGCCGAGCGCTGCAGCCTGGGGAAGTTTCCGAGCCCCTGAGTAGACTGTAGAACAATATTAGTTTAATGAGCGTTTAGCTGAGTGTTCAAGCCGCGGCCTTGGGAGCCCCGAGCGCCCCGAGCGCCCCGACCGGCCCGTAATGTGTCTGAGGACCTCACATCTACAGCTGAGGCCGCACACGGCTCTGGACCGTGAGCACCGGCGCTCTAATGAACCCTATGACGCTCTAATGCGTGACTCAAAGGTCGGCGTGCTGTAAGAGCGCCGGGTCGAAGGTCGAGTTCATGCTCTAGAATCTGAGGATGTCACGATAGAGTGTCGTTGTTTGATTGGCACCGGCCCAGAGGTTTGAACACAAATCGAGTATATATCAAGTATATATCACAAGGAGGAGATGGTTTTACAATACATCTGTGCTGTGGCAAAACTGATTTTACTTTATCACTTTGTATAAGCGTCTTTGGGTCCCTGAAAAGTGCTATATAAATAAAAGTTATTATTATTATTTATTACCTGCAGCAACAACGGAATCGAGTACAGGTCCTTTAAATAATGCATAAAATCGTGTATTTGCAGTTATAGGCACGAAAAGGAGAAACTAAATCATATCTGAAGGAGCGGTGCATAAATATAAATGTTCAAATCATATAATATTGTCAACAGCTTTTGACAGTGGGAAAAGTAACTAAAACTTTTATTCTAAAGTATTCTAAATATTACTCTAGTAGGAAAAGTATTCAGTCTGGAAACAACTCACAATTTCCTTAAAAAGCTACTCAAATAAATCAAATTAAGCTAAATTTACCTTATTAATCTGCAAAAAATGATGACCCACATTGTTGGAAATATAAGATGTCGTCCATTTATTTTTTAAACCAATTTCTGAATCATAACATGTCGCACGAATAATTCACAAGCAAATATCTTTAGACACTTATTAACGACACAACTGCCACAAACCTTTCTAAAGAATGATGACTTACACATCAGATATAGTGTAATTAGTGATTAGATTTATCGATTCAACGGAAACTTCAAGTCCTTTTTACGACCCGCCAGTGTTTGCTCTGGACCAATGATTAACACTCTCCTGCGTCTCTCTTTAATCACGTCATAACACTCATTTATCATTGATCCGGGCACATAATAATACCGTGTCCTCCTCCGAGTCGGCTGCCATGGCAACGGAAAAACCAAAACACTGGCAGGAAGTAAATCCGGGAGCAGTGCCAGACGTTTATAGCGCCGCGACCTTTGGCTTTTGCCCTCACAACCGTCGACCCCTGGAGGCCGAAGCGGTCGAGTCACGGAAAGCGAAAAGGCCGAGTCACTGTCGTGTCAAGACTAACGCTTGACAGAGGCGGAGCGCGCATGGTTCAACGCGGAAATCACACTTCAGCAGCAGAAAAATAAGAATAAGACACAAGACAAATGGTAAATACAGCGGATAAAAGGTGTCACTTTAACCGAAACAACACTTACATTTCTTATTAATTACGTACGTGCAAAGTGCCATGGTTTGTTTTTGATCAAACTAAATTACTTACAAAAATATAAAGTTAAATGTGATGTAAATGTCAGCTCGGATCAATGACGTGAGATTATTTGCTCCGAACAGTAGTAAAAATAATAATAATCAGTCGTGTAAGATAAGATATTCCTTTATTAGTGCTTTTTGGGACGTTCAAATGTGCTTTTCCTCACGCCGACACGTCTGCCTCGAGTCTGACTGTGGAGCGTGGCTGGCGTTCTGCGACAGCGTCACCCGCGCTCTTTTTTTTCACGTGTCTTTCCCAACGACACAAGGGAAGAACGAGTGGGATTCGGACTCACGCGTTTCCGTTTTTTTTTATTGCATCGCCGCTGTTCCAACGGGGCCACCGCGACCTCCTCCAATCACACGGGATCCTTTATTGTCAGTAAACCAGGGCAGTGAGTTGGTGCCACGATAACGGCGAGGTCAAAGTTCAACGTGTGTGAACTTTGCCTGACTCATTGGTGAATAATGGCACGTCATCGTCGGATTCAGCACCTTTTTTATTCAACTCATTTAAAAACCTCTTGAACGTCTACTTTTTACTTCTAATTGAGCGATATCAATGTGAAGTAACATTCCTCATCGTTTTCTTTTCATATTCACCTCTGCATTTTTGAAAAACCACTGGAAATGTTCTTTAACGCATCAAAAGCACATCTAAATAAATTCTCGCCATCCCCACCGGCGCACACGCTACACGCCAAACGCACACTAAACATACATCCGTGTATTTTCTTAACCCGAAATACACTTGTGCCCGGTCTGCGCGAGCGTGCTGAGCGGACACATTTAGCGACGTCGCGTTGCAGTTTGACGCTTTCTCACAGTCGCGTGGGTCTGGACACAGCTGCTTGTACTTTACGGGCCCTCTGTATATTTTCAGGGTCACATGTGTCCCGCTAATAGACAGTGGACGTGTACAACCTCAGACAGGGACAGAAATACTCCGTAGAGCGCTGCGTCTCCCGTTCTATTTATTTTCAGATTTGTGCTGCAGCTGATGTTCCATGGAGACATGCGCCAAACACACGGAGCAGATGGAGGAAATGTGTCTTCCTTCAGCGGCGTCCACCGAGAGTTATGGGACGGCGGATATTCAAGCTGATGTAACACTAGCAGTTGGCGTGAACCGGTTTGAGAAGAATTAATCATTATTAAGCTTCTGCCGGGTTGGGTTACTGCTTTGATTTGCATATTACTCACAATGTCTCACAATGTCTCACATTGTCTCACGATGTCTCACGATGCCGCAACATGTCCCACACTGTTGAAGGATTATGTGTGACATGCAGTGTAACGTGATCGCTCTGTCCTCAGACAAAAGTACTGCTGCTGTTTCAAATGTACGAACTCTGCTGCATGTCGTATCAAGCCCACGTAAACGAGCTCTTATTTTACATTAAAGACTCGCTTGTCACGGGAAGGTTGATCGTGCAAACTGGATATAAGAAGACTTTATTATTCGTTTATTTGGTTGTGACAGACATGATGTAAGCGCTGATTTTAGCCACGTCCCACATTTAATCCCTCCTCTGCTGCTGTCAGACTATACAGCAAACACTGTTCGCCCTGCACACGTGTAACTGTCATACCCACGTGCTGACTTCAACCATGTGCAATACTGACATTAACCATGTGCAATACTTAACCATGTGCAATACTGACTTTAACCATGTGCAATACTTAACCATGTGCAATACTGACTTTAACCATGTGCAATACTTAACCATGTGCAATACTGACTTTAACCATGTGCAATACTTAACCATGTGCAATACTGACTTTAACCATGTGCAATACTTAACCATGTGCAATACTGACTTTAACCATGTGCAATACTTAACCATGTGCAATACTGACTTTAACCATGTGCAATACTGACTTTAACCATGTGCAATACTTAACCATGTGCAATACTTAACCATGTGCAATACTTAACCATGTGCAATACTGACTTTAACCATGTGCAATACTTAACCATGTGCAATACTGACTTTAACCATGTGCAATACTTAACCACGTGCAATACTGACTTTAACCATGTGTAATACTTAACCATGTGCAATACTGACTTTAACCATGTGCAATACTTAACCATGTGCAATACTGACTTTAACCATGTGCAATACTGACTTTAACCATGTGCAATACTGACTTTAATCATGTGCAACACTGACTTTAACCATGTGCAATACTGACTTAAGCATGTGCAATACTGACTTTAACCATGTGCAATACTGACTTTAACCATGTGCAATACTGACTTTAACCATGTGCAATACTGACTTTAATCATGTGCAACACTGACTTTAACCATGTGCAATACTGACTTAAGCATGTGCAATACTGACTTTAACCATGTGCAATACTGACTATAACCATGTGCAATACTGTGACATTCATGTGCAATACTGACTTTAACTATGTGCAATACTGTGACATTCATGTGCAATATTGACTTTAACCGTGTGCAATACTGACCTTAACCATGTGCAATACTGACTTTAACCATGTGCAATACTGACTTAACCATGTGCAATACTGACTTTAACCATGTGCAATACTGACTACTGACTTAACCATGTGCAATACTGACTTAACCATGTGCAATACTGTGACATTCATGTGCAATACTGACTTTAACTATGTGCAATACTGTGATATTCATGTGCAATATTGACTTTAACCGTGTGCAATACTGACCTTAACCATGTGCAATACTGACTTTAACCATGTGCAATACTGACTTAACCATGTGCAATACTGACTTTAACCATGTGCAATACTGACTACTGACTTAACCATGTGCAATACTGACTTAACCATGTGCAATACTGTAACATTCATGTGCAATTACTGTCATACTTTACGCAATAATGTCATATTCATGTGCATAGAACTGCTGTAAATAAGAGTGTTTACTTTACCACTATGTTAGTAGTATTTTGTCCTATGTTAGCTTATTTTTCTCTATTTCCTATTAAGAATATGAGAGGTTCTGTCCATAGGAGTTTTGTTTCTAAGAGGTTTTTTTCCATTAAGAGTGTTTTCTGTTCTTTTCTTCTGTATCTACTTGTGTTGCAACACCGAAATTTCCCCATGTGTGGCCAAATAAAGGCATATCTTATCTTATCTCATCTTATTTTATCTTATGTTATCTTATCTTATCTTATCTTAAACACACTCTCATTAATACAGACACTGGAGGCAAGTCAACAACAACAACAACAACAACAACAACAACAACAACAACAACAACAACAACAACAACAACAACATCATGCACTACAGCCCCTGCGGCCGACTCCCATCCCACCAGTTTCTGAGATTTGATGAGCTCGTGCATTCTCAGTATGTCCACTGTATTTAGCAGAAGTAGAGCTCTTCTGTGTAAGAGCGGGGCTGTGTAAGAGCGGGGCTGTGTAAGAGCGGGACTGTGTAAGAGCGGGGCTGTGTAAGAGCGGGGGCTGTGTAAGAGCGGGGGCTGTGTAAGAGCGGGGGCGTGTAAGAGCGGGGGCGTGTAAGAGCGGGGCCGTGTAAGAGCGGGGCTGTGTAAGAGCGGGGCTGCTGCTGTAGCCGGAGGCAGAGGTCTTTTGTTGTGACACAGAAGTCAGATCTGAGCCGTGTCTTTGAGAGGAAACAGACACCTGGAGCTTCAAAGACTTAAGGACTCTCAGTACAAAGAGCTGTCTACAAAGAACAGGTGCAGAAGGACAGCAAGTGCTCTTACTTCATTATACCAGACTAAATGCTCTACATGTTGCGTTAATAAATACTTGACTACATGACATACAAAGTGCACTTAATATACCGGTAGTAATATGTGTAATACTACCACATTCATTACTCAAACTATGGTTCAAGTGTTACAATAGCCTTGAATTACTCTTCTTCTTACATGGCTGTAAGGAGCATTGCAAAGGTCTCTCTCTGGGGCCCAAAACAACATCACAGAGGGCCCAAAACAACATCGCAGAGGGCCCAAAACAACATCACAGAGGGCCCGCCGCAGAAATGCAGAAATGCCTTAGATGCCACTCTTCTGTTGTGACCAAAAGGTCTGGTCAGTCAACTACCAACCTACCAAAACCTACTTCCACTGAAATGAGCCAGTATTTGCTCAAAGACCAGGTGTTTTGGGGGCCCTAGTGGTCAAGGGGCCCCACGCATTGGCCCACGTTGCCTATCGGCCAGCAGCACCCCTGATAACACTTACATCAAACGCTAAAACCACTTTCCCTGAGTTCTATCACACCTTTATCATCAAGATTGAGTGCAGAACCTTTTTTATACCGCTAGAACTGCTTAAGCGATGCAGTTATTCCACACCGCATCTTCTTGCATCTGCCGCGAAAGTATCCGAGTACTTTCCACCCCTCTACAAAGTGAAAGGCATGTGTTGCTCAGAAACACCTTGCAGTTTCCTAATGACAATCCCAGCTCTACAGCGGAGAGGAAAAAACACTGTTTCCGACGTCCTTCAGACTGTTTTAACCCACATCTGCGCTTTATCTCACTGCACCCACGTCTCTACAAAGCCCTCCATTCACCTCGATGCTCCACCAGCGTTCTCCTTCTTGGTTTCTGAAAATATTTGCGTTTTCCCTGCTCCGGACATTGGATAGCCCCTTGGACCTCCTCCGACATACTTTTTCTGTGTGTTTTAACGCCAGCTCCAGAGGAAAAAAAGGAAGACAAAAAAAAAAGCACAAAGTCCGTACTTTAGCACAAGTGCATGGCAACTGCTGCAAAACAAAGAAGCACATCAGGAATTCTTTTGGCCGACCACTTTTTGAATTACTGATCACGTAAAAAGCCGCAGTGGCCCGGCAGATTGCAAACACCAGCGCATGCAAACCAGCGCTGGAAATAGGGCCATCTATTTCGGTCGGGAACATGTGTTAGACATCAGGCCTTCTCTCTCTCCTCTTTGGACCATTTGGTGGGGAGAGATTTCATTGTCCAATTACAGTGGACAGATGCACGGCAATAGAACAATGCCAAATGAAGGAACAATTGTAAAGAGAGGTTAATAGAGGATAAAGGCCATAAAGCCTTCAAAGAGTGACGTGGTTAGAATAGTGGCCCACACAGCCTGGTACTGGTTCTGTCCCGTTCATGTTCATGAAGCAGCAAAATAAAAAACATGATTTTTGACTTTGGTGCACAGCCATCATGAACTAAGCTAGAGAAGATCTGTCTAAACACTTGAAACAAATCACATTAAGTCAAACTAAAGCGTAGAGTATTGTTATAATCCCGACATAAGAGTTTGCAGTGGTTCTCTGGAGCCCCGGTCCTCAGCACCATAAACTGGATCTGGAGGAGTGCCTCTTATAACTCATGCCTGACAAACACCCACCTTAAAATGTACTGTCAAAATCTATGTACAAGACCTAGTAGAATAAATTAGCAGCCTATTATATGAATATAAAATATGATATTTTAAATAACCAATAACTGCAACCAAAATCTTGTTGAACCATCAAATGCCACATTCTGTATACAGCACAGACAAATTATAGTTGTTTAAGTTTGTCACATTGACCAATGAGTAATAAGCGTCCAAATCTAGCTTTTTCTTGTAGATTGTTTGGTATATTTCTGTCTTTCAGTTTCTCTTCCTTCCACAATGCACAGCATTAGAACCATCTACCTTCTACTGCTGAACCTAGATTAGATCTATTGTAACTCCTGCATGCAGCATGTCCTAAAAGTGCTATAAAAAAGCTTTCAACTGGTTCAAAATGCAGCATTAACAGGAACTAAAAGAAGAGAGCACATTACGCCGATGCTGGAGTCTCTTCGCTGGCTCCTGTCAAGTTTAGAATCATATTTAAAATTCTTCTCCTGACTTACAAAGCCATAAATGACATGGTCCTATCCAGACACTTTTCTTTCAAAATGCTGGACTTCTGCTGGTCCCAAGAGTCTCTAAAAGCACAGTAGGAGGTAAAGCTCCTGTGTTATGGAATCAGCTCTGGTCCATGTTAAAGAGGACGACACAGTCTCTTCATTTAAAAGGCCTAAAACGTTCCTCTTTGAAATCACATATGGTCAGACCAGTTAGGAACAGAAATAAAAAACTGACAGTTTCTTAGCTAAGCTGCCCTAAGAGCAACTATGTTACGATGTAACTACTTTCCCGATCAAGAATGTGTTATATTTAGTATTTTAGTTCACCTGAAGTCTGTTCATTGACAGTTCACATGTTTTTCTCCTTTTGCCACTTGCCTCAAGTGATGACTGCTTGGATTCCCCATTTCACGACCCTGACCTGTAGATCTGGACACTCCTGCCCAAGGAACTCTCTGTACTCTAGATGAATGGCTCCTAATGCCTGGATGAACTCACTTCTGCACATGGAAGTCGTGGACCATCTGCAGCCCGACCATCACCTCTGTAGCTCCATGTCCTTTCCCATATCAACTAAGCTCTGGCAAATGATAATGTTCCCTCCTTTCAATGCATCGCTGACTTTCATGGTGCCAGTCAAGTCAATCACCCATCTCAACTCAATGTTTTGGTACATTGTGTTCTAGAACATCACTACAACTAATTATTGGAGCCATGTTCAACGGTCAAAATGATTGAAAACAGACTGCACTGTTAAATTATCCATAGTGACATTTAAATCAGAACCCGACCTGCCAAAACAATTACTGTCAAAGCGCTAACCTCAGCAGAGCTCCTTAACAGCCTCTGGTGAAAATATTTAGGAGTTCACAGGTGCAGTGAGGAGTGCATTCACTAACCAAAACAAGACACGACTGACAACAGCTTTGAACGTGGTTCGAGCAGAAAGAAGGCTTTGCTGTTCGGTGCACCATGTGACTTTACAGCTGAAGAGTCCGCCACCTGCTTGTGTCCACTGTAGAGCATAAAGACGCGCTGTTACTTTGCTTGGAACCTCCCACCGAATGGCGTTAAACTTGCATTTTCAATTCAATTACAGGTGGTTTTGGTTGGTCCAGACGTTTTAAACAGGGTCTTTGGGACAGTGCAGGTGCAAGTCAATGATGTTTACACCTCTAGACGGTAAAACTTTGACTTTGAAATCAATATGAAATTGAATAGAAGCAAGGGCAGTGGAGATAAAATAGTATGTGCGTTTGTCTGTTCGATCCAGGTAAAACCTTGCAGCAGCATTTTGTACTAATTGCAGATGTTTAAGAGAGGATATGTTAAAACAAATAAAAATAGACTTATATTTCATCTTGTGTAAATTATTTTATTTAATCTCGTCTAAATGAGATGAAATAAAAGAATGGTCAATCATTTCAAGATAAGCATTTGATCAAATTAAATGGTAAAAGCAGTTTTTGACCACACGGCTACAGTGACTTATTCAAAAACATAGACTTATTCAAAAAGACACATTTCAGGAGTTTGATTGAACAGAAGATCCCAGAGAGCCAGGGTGATTTTCTCATCTGGTGTTTTTCCATCTTTATGTCGCAGAGAGTTTTCAGCGCGTCAATCTTCAATACAAGGGAGGTAATGCAAGAGTGTTTGACTTATCCAGCTCTATTTCTGTAAAAGAACAGTAAGTAATCAGCATCCAGATATATATGATAGTATAGTAGTATGATACACACTTAAAATAAATTACAATTCGACCAATTGAAAACATTTACATTAGAAAAAGAAGAGGCCCCAGAATGGACCCTTGAGGAACACCTCAGGACAAGGATGACATTTCAGACATTAGGGTGAAGAAACAGTAAAAGATCTCACACTTATATAAGAAGAAAACCAAATCAAGAACTGTTGCAGGGAACTCAAAGACTATGCAAATGACGCTGTAATGTTTTGTGGTTAACAATGTCAAAAGCAGATATAAGGTCAAACAAAAACACTGACCGGAATCTGTCGCCATCAGGATATCATAGAGACCCTCAAAAGTGCTGCTTCGGTCGAAATGCATGTCACAGAAACTCAATTTGAATCTATCATACAAGTTACTTCCCTGCAAGAAATCTTATGAACCTGTTGAATCAAAGAAAATAAATCAAAAAGTAAATACAGTTGGATTGTGTGGGGGAAATGGGAATTTACTATGCAATGGCATCTTGAAAGCAGGAGAATAAAGATTACAGGAACCAAATGGATCACTCTAAATACTAATAATATATAATATTAATAATAAATATAGCCGCAAGCGGCAATGATCGGCCCTCGCCACGCCGCCGCCACACCGCCGCCACGCCGCCACGCCGCAAGAGGAGGGGGCGCTAACGCGCCCCAATTGTCCTTTTATTACGCCTACTGCTGAATCTGTGACACTGTCACATCTTCTCCCTTGGGTTAGGGTTACGGGTCACCCTACGGGTCACGGTGTCTGTGCGGCAAAGCCGCACAGACACCGTGACTCTTTGAATAAAAATGTGAATAACTTTTGATGGTCCACCCCTGAAGATGAGTCTCACCAAATTTCATGTTGATAGGGCTAACGCCCTGGGAGGAGTTTGTGAAAGTCTAAAGTGTAAACATGTTCTGGCGATTTCCCCATTGGAATAACATGGGAGGTTTTGGTCATCGCTACGGCAAAGCCATAACAATTATGACATGGGTCTCATTGACTTTTCTGATGGGGACGCCAAAATTGAGTTGTGTGTCAAATTTCATAAAATTTCGCAAAACTAAACATTTAACCTCCATATAAAATCTGTAGGGGGCGCTGTGGTGCCAAATTAATTTATTTCACTTCAAGTACGTTTAGCGCAAAGAGTTTAACAACTGATTCTAATTTGACGCAATTCGGACTTTATCTGCGCAAACGGCAGAAATGTTAAATTTGGGAGATTTCTGAAATTCTAGCTAAAGTTTGAGGCTTCGCCGCACAGAGACCGTGACAGGTATCAATGTAATTTGAATAACTTTTGATGTCCTACTCCTCAGTAGCATTTTCACCAAATTTCAGCTTTTTAGAGCCAACGCCCTGGGAGGACTTTGTAAAAGTACGACGTTTGGAAAAACTCCCGAGTCCTGCTTAGCCATTTTTGAACCAATATGGCCGACATTTGGTTGGGTGGACGGCGTTGCCGTAATAATATTTTTTACTTCTCTTGTCACCATCTACCTCTGCGCCAAATTTCATGATTCTACGATCTGATTTTTTTGGGGTCATTTCCTATCTCTCAATGCATTTTTGGTACATTTGGGGGCGCTGAGACGCCAATTTTTTTATTTTAGAAAAGGGAAATAGCCAGAATGTAGAGAGGCACGATTTTTAGAGGTGTGCAAATTTTTGTGACTTTTTGTCAATGTTCACTGGGTGAAAAATAGGGGGGTTGGTCCCGAGAAGAAAGAAAGAAAGAGGAAAGAAAGAATAATATTCCGATGCGAAAACAATGTTTCCCATTTTTCAAATATCATAAACTGTAGGAGGTAGAGCGTTTAGCTACCAAGCTCCTGTGTTATGGAATCAGCTCCCGACCCATGTTAAATATGCTGACACAGTCTCTTCATTTAAGTCCAGGCTTAAAACGTTCCTCTTCGAAATCGCTTATGGTCAGACTAGTTAGGAACAGAAACATAAACCCACAGCTTTAGCTACGCTGCCCTAGGAGTAATTATGCTGGGGGAAGTATGACAGCTTGAGCACTATCCTCTTCTTCTTCTGACTACTTATGCTATCAAACAATATTTATTTTTTGATTCCACTTGCAAACTGTTCACCGCCTTCTTTTCTTTCTCTCACTCCTGAGGACCTGTGGACCCAGATGCCCCTCTCCTGGTGAAGTGGTCCCTGCCCTGTGTGGACGGTCCCTCATCTGCCTGAAGAGTGGGTCCAGCCCGCCCCCGACGGTCCCTCATCTGCCTGAAGAGTGGGTCCAGCTCGCCCCCGACGGTCCCTCATCTGCCTGAAGAGTGGGTCCAGCTCGCCTCCGACGGTCCCTCATCTGCCTGAAGAGTGGGTCCAGCTCGCCTCAGACGATCCCTCATCTGCCTGAAGAGTGGGTCCAGCTCCAGTCTCCTTGTGTCCGTCTGTCCGTCTGTGAGAGTCGGATCTCTCCTTCACTGGAACTCCTCCAGGTTTCTTCGCTTTTTTCCCAAAGAGGTTTTTTTTGTAGTTTTTCCTGGCCGAGAAGGAGAGTCTAAGGACAGAGGACCCTGGGACATCGTCCCTCGCCGCCACAGACATTGTCTGACTCACTCGCCACCACAGACATTGTTGATTCATTTCTCCCTGTGGCCCTCAGAGGCAACTGTTGTTGTGATTTTGGGCCTTACAAAAATAAATTGATTTGATTTGATTTGATTAAACTATACATTTTCGGAAAGCGCTCGCGCTTTCCTACCTCATGGTGTGGGTCCCTGGTCACTGACGGGTAATTTCGTTAATTTTGAGTGGGCTCCGCCCATTTTGTGTTTTTGGCCCTCTATACAGTAATAATGTTCAATTTTTGCATTACATGCTTATATGCACGGAACATGCAAGATATGGGGAACGTATTCGTGAGCTACTTAGCGCAAATGAGTGCTTTATAAGGGGATGACGACCGCAAAGCGGCCGTCATCCCAATGTAAAGTGCTCGTTTAGTGCGCACTTTTGCACGGGCTTCGCCCGTTTACAACGGTAATTTTCCATTTTCCTACTACTAATTAGTATGCACGGGGCGTGCTTGAGTGAAGGAGTGCGTTAGTGAGTGTTTAGAAGTGGGCGAGCGCTTCGCGCTCGATTTCGTGCGCACTACGTGCGCACTTTTGCACGGCCTTACGAGATTAATAGGCCTCTCGCCAGCTTGTGGCGCTCGGGCCTAATAATAAATAATAAACACATCATAAATAATAATAAAAAATACATAAATAATAAAAAAAAAAAAAAAAAAAAAAGAATAAGTAAATAAATAAATAAATTATAAATTATAATATTGTTAAAATATTTTGAATATTGATTTAGCATGATATGTCTCCTTCTAAAATATAATCAGTAATTGATCTTAGCCTATGTGAAGAATGGTGATGATCGCTGCTGGAACATTGATAAACTGTGATAAAACAACATTATTTTGATTCCAGAAGGTTTTTGGTCTTATCCTCCGGTTAGGTACTCTAGGCTCAGATCTCTGGTTAGGTACTCTAGGCTCAGATCTCTGGTTAGGTACTCTAGGCTCAGATCTCCGGTTAGGTACTCTAGGCTCAGATCTGAGGAAAAGTCCCTGCTTCCCACAGGTTGCTCCAGTGACAATTCAGAAACACATTTTACTTCTGGAACCAAGAAATATGTTTTCCTTTAACTGCGTATGAAGGATTTACACACTCGCCTACACAAACCCGTCTTCAGACCAACACAAGCCCTTCATATAATGACTCTATTAAAACAGCACTTATGATTCAGCTAGGAAAATAATATCATAGCCCAAAAGTGAAATCTTATGAAACAAAAGTGCAATCCTCGCTAAAGCTCCTTCAGACTGCGTATGCGAAAAGATCTGAGTCAAAGGGGATTTTCCTTTAAACCCAACAGATTGTGAGTTCAAGCCCAAGTCAAAGTTTGTCTTTTCTTAATTCCCACAAAATATATTTCATAACATATTAAAAAGTAATTTGAATCGAAGCCAAAACAGAAACACATTTCACTCTCATTACGCACATTCATAAGTCATTGCTTTCCTACAAAAGAATTCGATGGCTTTTAATGGCACGAGGAATCATTCCGGAGGTATGCAGTCCTCATTGTGAAATATTATTGAATTAGAATATGGCGTCACGTCCAGGGAAGGGTGATCATTATATCACTCTGTTACTCATTTTATACAGTGTAACATAAATAGTAGTGGTTGTCATAATACTAAAACTCATAATCCAACCAAACCTGTCTGTCTTTTTCTAATACATTTAACATTATCATACATTTATTTTAACTGGTTGCTATTTGCGGCACAGACAAATGTAAATATGAGAAGATTGGCCTATATTAGGTCAAACCCAATGTACTGAGTGATCTCCTGAGAATCCATAATCATTGTTCTATTATACGTCCCAAAATATGTCTGTATGTATGTTATTACTTGCATTTCCCATGTGAACTCGCTCGTGCACTTAGAGGGCACCAATCAAACGCTCAACCGCCATAATATAAGGTTCAGCGCAGAATATAAGGTTAGCGCGCTGTAAAAAGATTTTCCTATACAATACGACTCCAATTTCAGGCAAGGCAAGAAGAGCGAAAGTTCATTTGTAGATCACGTTTTATACACAAAGTGATACAAAGTGCTTTAGCCCTGACTCTGGCACCAGCAGGAGGCCCGTCCCTGAGCTCCATGTTTAGTCCTGACTCTGGCACCAGCAGGAGGCCCGTCCCTGAGCTCCATGTTTAGTCCTGACTCTGGCACCAGCAGGAGGCCCGTCCCTGAGCTCCATGTTTAGGATCAGGGTTATGGTCGGGTTATAGACTTTAGAGAGCGTAAATGTTTAAGGAATGAAGTGGTGAGTGAGCAATGTGACAACTTATGTTTGTAAATGTTTGCAATTGTCTAAATTCTGTCAACACAAACGGGAAAATGGTCACTTCATATTCAACGTTTTTCTACTTTCAATCGCTTTACATTCACACACACTCACACACACACACACGCACACGCGCGCACGCGCACGCACGCGCACGCGCACGCACACACACACACACACACACACACACACACAGTGGATCAAACTGCACTGAATTAAAAAGAAAAAAACTCTTTATCCACAAACAGTAAAACACCAGGTGAAGGAGCAGCCGTTTCCCCGCGTTTGATAATTTTATATTTATCCAATCATTTGTGGGGAAGAGGGGCAATGACAGGCCTGTGTGACACCAGCGCGCCGCCCCCTATAATTTACCAAGACCGTTCAATCTCACAGCCATATGTCTGCTGCCATAACCATCCACAGCTGAGGACACATAAACCGTCGGGGGGCTGCATCTTTGGGACGGGGGGCAGAAGACATCCTCCCCTCTGGGACTTTGTGCTGGTTACGATAACCTCCTGCCATCCTTCAACTCTCCTCATATAATTTGCGATGGTTTGGGGGGGACACAGTGTCATTCAGTTTAAACTCAAGGCAAAAATAGAAACGGAACCACATGAAGGCGAGGCGGGCCCGGAATAGCCCGTTTGATGGGTCTGTGTTTCAGCGGTGCAGCGATGGGGGCTCTCGAGTGGGCTTTTAAAGAGACCCCATTTATGAGTCGGGGCAGAGCGGTTGCACACGTGGTCGGCTCGCTCCGTGCTCCCGTCGTACGGTTTAGATTTCAAACATCTGGAGAGGAGGAGGATTTCATCACAGAGATTATCCCGACTAAAGAGATGCACGCGTCGTCTATTGTTTGCACGTGTGCGGCGTCCGTGTCCAAGTGCGATCGTCCTCTCGGACCTGAACATATCCTGGACCAATGCCACGAGCAAAACCTGTGACATGAAAAATATGATGAGTTTGAGTCAGTCGTTTTTAAGCTTTGACCGTGCAACTTTCTGTAATTACGTCACTGATTTGGCCATTTCATGTTCGAACGCGCTCATGGCCGGCTCGTACTTTAAGATAAGATGTTCCTTTATTGTCCACACATGGGAAAATTTCATTGTTGCAATGCAGGTAGGCTTTAGGTCCAGATAACTTATAGGTCCAGATAACTTTAGGTCCAGATAACTTATAGGTCCAGATAACTTTAGGTCCAGATAACTTATAGGTCCAGATAACTTATAGGTCCAGATAACTTTAGGTCCAGATAACCTTAGGTCCAGATAACCTTAGGTCCAGATAACTTATAGGTCCAGATAACTTATAGGTCCAGATAACTTTAAGTCCAGATAACCTAAGGTCCAGATAACTTATAGGTCCAGATAACTTTAGGTCCAGATAACTTATAGGTCCAGATAACTTTAGGTCCAGACGTTGCAATTTACAGATAAACATTCAGCTATATTGTTAATAATTAATAGAAAAACTACAAGTTGCACAATGTGGAAAAGAAAAACTGAGACGCAAATAGATAATTATGGCTAAAATGTGTTATTTCGAACCTCAAGAAGTGCTTTCACCTACATTAGTATCTCAGATTGGCTCATTAGTCCAGTTTGATCGTGCGGGAGACGAATAAGATTTTGCCATTTTAGACCATTTGCGATTAGACCTTTAACACAACATCCTCTATATTTAGCCGCCCTTCCCTCTGTTTGCACGTGTCACTGCGGCGATTACCTCTGCAGGCTAGTATCAGCCTGATGGGGTAAGTGCTGTACCTCAGAAGGTGCGGCGTCTCCCTCCCACATACGAGCCGCACAGACAGTTGCAACCTTCACCCACCTCGCTGCAATTAGCCAGATTACTGTCGCTCAAGCTACGGTTGATTTATGGACGTGGGCCTATTGTAACGTGGAGTCTTGCACAATGGAAAGTATGTTGGCAGCGGTGTGGTTGCTGGAAGCACTGTCTGATTTGTCAAGGCTTGGGACCTTAAATATGACGAGTTGTGCAGACGGACTTAAGTGCTGGGGATGTACGTTTGATGTTTATGTTGGCTTATGAAAGTGTATTCTGAGATAAAGGCGTTTAAAAAAATCACTGAATGTTCTGTGCTCGTGTCCCAGCACAGACGAGGGTTTATGAACTGTGGGAAAGGTGAGAGAGTGAATAAGGCTGTGAGTTTGGACACTTCCATGCTTCATTTAGGCGAAATATGGACAAAAAAATGTTAAAAAAGGACAATTACAACTTCATTTTAGCATACATCCATTACCCCTTAAATATGAGCTAATTATAGTTAGAGCACTTTTTTCCACCAAGGGCCGCATTTTGAAACTTAAACGGGGCAGAGGGCCACAAACAACTTGACAATGTCACATTTGTTGAATGACAAAGTGAATCATTCGAAATTTAGCATTTCATGAAATTGCGATGAGCCTCCACACCTTTAATTAGACTTAGAATATTAATAATCGGTTGGAATAACATCAATATGCCTGAATTTTCCCAATTAAGTAAAAAGTGCTACTTTTTGATGTTTGGGCCGACATAGCAGGACGCTGGAGGGCCAACAGAAATTGGTCTGAGGGCCGCATTTGGCCCCCGGGCCCTAGTTTGGACATGCCTGAGTTAGAGGTTAAGTAGTTTAAACTAAGATGAGCGTATAGTACATTAGTAACACTTAATAAATATGTTCGTGTAAACTGAACACACAAGTTGGTCACATAAAAATCAATGTGTCTTAATATCAAGTTACGTCTATGACTAACAGGATTTCTCTCCAGAATATTCTTATGCTTTGTCATTCTTATGTTTGTGTGATCAGTGAGTAATCATTTCTGTCATGCTATAATTGTGGGTTCGTCCTTGTGGAGTGAATAAACTTTGCCCCACTAGACCTACAATTAAGTTTGATATAGATAACTATATCAAAAGCATACAGTGTCTGTCATGTGTTGGTCTATATTTAGAACTATTCATGTTTAAAGTAACAATCGAGGTATCAGTTTCATTATCATGTGTTTGATTTAAATATGAAAAATAAGGTATATAGAGTTTCCACATATGTACTCTTCTTTACATGGAGGTAGATACAGTAAGTCTGTGATAAATTGCATTGACGGAAAGTCAGTTTTTAAACAAAAAGTCGAAGCAGAACAGATTCTTATGACTGTAAAAAACAGGTAATCCAGTTTTCAAAAGGATGAATGAGTGAACGGAAAGCAAATGTCCCGACAGTGAAGCCTCAATAGAAATCTCTCATCATCTACACAACAATGGAGCAGAAGGATCTAGTGTCATTTTAAATACAACATCTGTGTGTGTGTTGTGTGTGTGTGTGTGTTGTGTGTGTGTGTGTGTGTATGTGTGTGTGTGTCTGTGTCTGTGTGTCTGTGTGTGTGTGTGTGTGTGTGTGTGTGGTGTGGTGTGTGTGCGCGTGCGGGCGCGGGGGTGTGTGTGTGGTGTGTGTGTTTGTGTGTGGTGTGTGGTGTGTGTGTGTGTGTGTCTGTGTGTGTGTGTGGTGTGTGTGTGTGTGTGTGTGTGTGTGTGGTGTGTGTGTGTGGTGTGTGTGAGTGTGTGTGGGGGGGTGCGTGTGTGTGGGTGTGTGTGTGTGTGGTGTGTGTGGGTGTGTGTGTGAGTGTGTGTGTGTGTGTGTGTGTGTGTGTGGTGTGTGTGTGTGTGTGTGTGTGTGTGTGTGGTGTGTGTGTGTGTGTGTGTGTGGTGTGTGTGTGGGTGTGTGTGGGTGTGTGGGTGTGCGTGTGTGCGTGTGTGTGCGTGTGTGTGTGTGTGTGTGCGTGTGTGTGTGTGTGTGTGTGCGTGTGTGTGTGTGTGTGTGATCACAGGGTCAGACTCTCCTCTACAGGTGATGTCTGGGCCAATGGGAGCACAGGAGGGAGTGCAACAGGAAATGACAGCACTTGTTCTTTCTTGTAAATGGTTATGGCCCTAAAATCTAAATGTCTCATTCATTCTTATCATCAGAAACATTCACGGGAAATATCATCATTGTGGAGTCAATGAGGAAATAGTTGGATTCTCTTAACCGCCATCAACCGAGACAAAAGAACAAATCAATATAAAAGAGATAAGATAAGATAAGATATTCCTTTATTGTCCCACATGGGGAAATTTCATTGGTGCAACGCAGGTAGATACAGAGGTAGATCCAGAAGAACAGATCACTTATAGGAAGTCTGAAAAACACTTTCAGTAGAAGATCTCCTATAAATAAATAAAAACTCCCATAGACAAATGAATAAATAAATACAATAATACCATTGCATGTGATCACGACAGTAATTGCACATGAATATGTGTCACGACAGCACATAGATTGCACATGAATTTCACAGTAATTGCACAGGAATTGCACATGAATTCCAACAGCAATTGCACAAATGACAGAATTGCACATCAGTATTAGGTTAGGTCAGTATTGCGGGTGTTCAGTACTAACAGTTTTTGTTATAAAGTCTGACAGCAGCAGGAAGGAAAGACCTACGGAACCTTTCCTTCACACATCGAGGGTGGATCAGTCTCTCACTGAAGCTGCTCTCCAGAGAGGACAGAGTGTCCTGCAGGGGGCGACACTCATGGTCCAGCATAGATGTGAATCTAGCCAGGACCCTCCTGTCCCCCACCTCCTGCACCGAGTCCAGAGCACAGCCCAGGACGGAGCTGGACTTCTTGATGACTCTGTCCAGCCTCTTCCTCTCCCTCTCTGTGATGCTGCTGCTCCAGCAGGCCACACCGTACAGGAGCTGATGCCACCACAGAGTCGTAGAAGGTCTTCAGGAGTGGCCCTGTCACTCCAAAAGACCTGAGTCTCCTCAGGAGGTAGAGCCGACTCTGGCTCTTCCTGTACAGTGCGTCTGTGTTATGAGTCCAGTCCAGTTTGTGGTTCAGATGAACACCCAGGTACTTGTATGAGTCCACTCTCTCAATGTCCCGTCCCTGGATGTTCACTGGTGAGGGGGCAGTGGGGTGGCGTCTGCGGAAATCCACCACCATCTCCTTGGTCTTCCCCGCGTTGATGAGGAGGTGGTTCCACTGACACCAGTCCACAAAGTCCTGCGCCAGTCCTCTGTACTCCGCGTCATCGTCGTCCGTGATGAGTCCGATGACGGCAGAGTTGTCAGAGAACTTCTGCAGGACAAAGCTGTCCGTGTCATGTCTGAAGTCTGCAGTGTAAAGGGTGAAGAGAAAGGGCGCGAGGACAGTGCCCTGGGGCGCCCCCACACTGCAGGTCCGAGTGTCAGACACACAGTTCCGGGCTCTCACAAACTGGGGTCGGTCTGTGAGGTAGTCCAGGATCCACTCTGCCAGGTCATACTCCACACCAGCCGTCTCCAAAGAGCAAATCATTAATAAATGTATTAATAGTATACCAGTCAGATACTATATGATAGTGGACAGTTTAAAATGTTAGACTTGAGTGAAAGTGAAGTCGAGTTGCAAAGGGCCAATAATGAAAACACAGATCACTTAAACTCCTTGAATTAAACTCTTAATACTGTGAGATATGATCTAATGTTACTCTGGTTTAAAATGAACTCATTACAAGTTCACCCTCTGTTTTGGTCCGATCTAATCCAGAGTCTCACTGTTTCAACAGAACATGTTTATGGTGAATCCTGTGCTTTGTCTTCTATTGAGAAAGAAAATCTTATCAACAACAAACTTAAAGAACTTAATCCAACAATAAAGTTGTGTTTTGATAGTGACTATTACAGCATTTGCTCATGTTCTGTTCAAAATCATTATAAATCAAAAATGGGATAATTATGACTCCAGTTACAGGACAATACTTTGTCAAACCTGCAGGAATCCATCAAAATACAACTTTACATAAACTAAAGATGAGTAAAAAGCCATTGTAACGAGGTTAAACGCTCATTAAAGTCATTTTAGTTCTTAATTCAAGGTACACTGCTGAACTCGTCTGGTGGAGGGTTGTACGCTTGTCTCCACGGTGACGTTATTGCCTTGAATGTTCGACAGTGTGTCTATCTACGTGGCCACAAGCGCAGGTGACGCCATCAGGTCAAGTCACAAGTCAGATCTGTGGAGAAGCAAGCCAGCTCATCGGGGGGAAATGCAACAACACTAAGTTTAAATAAAGTTTAAATACCATAATCACTTCTAACCTTTAAGTTAACCAGGTAAGATCTAAACCTCTTTTGCGGTGACATATTTATGGCGACAAACCTCCACCAGAAAAGTGGCGTAGTGCACCTTTAACAGTTACTTTACTACACAGCGTCAAGATATAAAAACATGAATACAACAGTAACAATGCTCACTTTACTTAAACGCCAGGTTCCATGCCTGCGGGACAACGTTGTGACTTGTTTGAAGGAAAGAGTCCTTTGTCCCCCCCCCCGACGTCCCTCTGTCTGCGGCACACTCGGCGGGACAGGTGAGGTGAAGAGGGGTCACGTGGGGTGAAGAGGGGTGAACGGTGACCCCAGGGCTGACGCTGCTGCTCTTTGATCCTCTACAGCGGATATATGATCATACAGCTCCAAAAAGACTTCAATACAACGTGTGTTAATCTCACTCATGTTAATCTTCAAACAGGAGCGCTCCAAAAACCCGATTGTGTTACGAGGCGAGCCAGCATAAAGAGCTAACAAGCATCTGGGACGATCGTCTGTGTGCGAGTGTCTTAAATGATGTAAACAACTAAGAAAGTATGGAACGTTTCACCTGTTGCTGCAGATTACGAAATACTTAAAATGTCACAGTTATGGATAATACATCCAGACAAAACTGAGTCCATATTGAACATGATTACAACATTTGAAGTGCGATATGTTCATGTCAAGAGGAGCCTCAGCTGGTTTGCTTGTTCCCGCTGTATATACTGAATAATTAGATGATATATACCGTATTTTCCGGATTATGAATCACTTCGGGGTATAAGTCGCTCCAGCCAAAAAATGCATAATAGAGAAGAAAAAAACATATATAAGTCGCATTTTTGGGGAAATGTATTTGATCCAAGAACAAGAACAGACATAATAGCATAAAGAACATGCTAACAAGTTTAGCAAAGCATCAGTTTTACCCCAAATCCATTGAATTCTTCTTCCTCTGTGTCACTTCTAAACAACTCCACAAACTCCAGAGGAAGAGGAAGTGCAGATTCTTCTTCTGCGTCGCTTAAAGCCTAGAGCGCCCTCTTGTGAAATGCAGTTGCCAGTGTGAAAATCACGAATAATGTCACATATAAGTCGCCAAAACTATTTTAAAAAAGTCTTATAATCCAGAAAATACAGTAATTATTGTAACAGGCCTATATTATATAAGGAAGTATAGAGCGTAGGGTCGAGTGCCAAAAAGCTCAGCTGTGTCTTTTGGCTGCAGTGCGACGTGTTCATTGAGATACAAAAGCCAAAACGACGTTAAGAGGGAAAGGAAAGTGCGGTGGAACAACACTATGAACTGATGGGGCACCACTGGTATTTACTTTTATCACTTTAGTGTCAGAATTCTTTTGAAAGACAGCTAAGGTTTGTAACTGGCGTCTTAAAATCTCCATCGATTCAACATCAGAATAACAGAAAAGTCAATCCCGAGATCTATAAAGTGAATTTGAGCGGGGAGAGACATTCAGGAAAGCGTCAGGAATGGATCTCACGACGCTGAGGCAGCTCGTGTTCCATATTTACTGTGACCTGGACAATATCGAAGCACGGAATACATGTCACTATCTGGCTGCTAACTCTGTTTGTTTGAACTGTACTGTAATTCCAAAGTAACTATAGTTCCCAAGTGATTGCACAACCAAAGGATTTTTAAATGTATGTGCTTTAGGATTTAGAACGACATCGTTGCACCTTAATGCCAAAGCAAACTCCTACTTTTTAAATCCTGTTCATGTTAAACCCCTTTCTGATTCTGATTGGATTAGGGTTATGCATTAATTATTGTATTAGAGTTTGTAGCTGGGATTTCGCCGATGTTAACAATATAGACGTTTTAATCTTACTTTGCAAAGAACTGTTTACTTTGTCTTTGTATTACGGCCCAAACTTGTGCAGCTGAGAAATAAAACTTTGTGATTTTACAAGTTAAGTCAAGTTAAAATGAGTTTGATCACTTTTACGCACGTTTAGACTCAATGTATCTATTACCGAAGCCAAAACAGAGTGCAAAAGTTTACGGCTATAACTTAATCCTGCTTCGACTGAGCTTTGCGCGTCAACACGTCCAACAGTTTTGACCTAAATCCCGTTGACCTTTTCACTGCAGCGCCACATCTTCCCCTCTGCCACATCTTCCCCGCTGCCACCTGTCTGCGAGCCGCCCGGTCTGTTCCACGGCTCTGTTTTCGTCCCACTGTCCACAGCACTTTAACAGATGCGGCTCGCGCTGGTTTGGCCGCGTACGTTTCTGAGCGTTGACCCTCCATGCGGTGAAGCCATTTCTTATACGGACCCCATTAACTTCACCCCAACCGCCGGGGCCATATATACGGAGCAATTAGAGGTGGCTTGAGTGAGTCATTTTTTGCACAGGTTGGTCTGGAGTGGGATATTTTCTGTGGATGATTTAAACTCTGGATGATGTGTTACGGTGTTATTGTTAGACACTCGTGTGAGAAAGTCGGTCGGCCCGGACTCCATTTGGACAAGGACTCCACTGCCATTTCAAATTATGGTCTGACGTTTGTGCAAGCGTAAGGGGTAAAGCCAATGGCGTTACCTGCTGTTATAAAACTCTTTAAATATAGGCGTGAGATAAGAGTGAATATATATATATATATATATATATATATATATATATATATATATTATGTGTGTGTGTGGGATTCCCAGGGTCGTTTGGCGCCGCTCGTGTCGGCAGCGGCGGCGAAACCAAATTAAAACATAATATTCCTGGTGGAGAGAAAAAACAACTGCGCCACCCGGGAGTTGGCAGCGCCGGCTAAACGTACGGCACGTGTGTTCGCTGTTGAGAGTGATTTGTGGCCGTTGGTGCGGATGGCGGCCATGTTTCCATCAGCGTCACCACCGAATAATGCAAAGAACTTACACTTACCTTGAATTAGCTTTATCTGTGGGTTTTAGCGTATAGACGGGACAAGAAAATAATAATATTGCTCATTTCTATACATTTAAAAGGCATTATCAAGCACTAGTTATTTGATTATGGACTTATAAAGCATTTACAAGCATTTATAGACGGCTTATAATACTTTAGAAATGTTATTAGGTCAATTACACAGATCTTGAATGTTAATGAATCATGTTTGTAAGAGCTTAATCAATGGCGTATTAAATATATTTCCATAACCAAGTGATAAATAACTGTAAATGACTTTTTTAAGTGCTTATAACCAAATAACTATTGACTTCCCCTCGTAAAGGAAGTTTATTTTACGGCTTTGACAGAGGAACACAATAATCACTTGTACTACATGTTGTACAATCGTGTACAAAGCTAATCTGCAACATAAAACCAGATTGTGCAGAAAAACGACCTTTTCGTGAGTATGTTCTCTTCTCGATCACATATTACAAAGTACAATTCTATACAAGCTGTTTGAATATGTATCTTTAACTTTATTACAGTCTTTTTGAGTGTATTTCCATAACATTTGTAAATTGTCTGGAATTTTAGTAATAATATTGTGATATTATCGTCAATTGCAGTTATTTTGTTTGTGATAATAGTTCCATGCTTAAAAACAAGCACAGTTGTCTATAGCGATTGACAATTAAAGAAATATTTATATCTTTTGAATGGTGAAAAGTCCTCAATATATAATCTTCAAGAGTATTATATTATTATTTGTATTTTGGCCAGACATTGATGAACATATATGATGGACATGCAGTAAACACGCAGAATTCAACATCATTTCCATCCCAGATTCGCTCTTCTAAAAACACTTTGCTCATGGACACAACAACGGCACAATACAAGCCCGCCCGATAAGACTGGGACTTAAAAGTAAGTAGAACAGTCGGATTTTATCTGCCATTACAAATCACTGCTACTTTCTCAGGCTACTAAATGCCCAATATTTAATTAGCGTTGTGGGCGAGTTGCAGAGGAAGAAATTAGCCGAATGTGTCAATCTTAATTGTCTAATCTATCTGCACATCCTCCTCTGCTCCGCCTCTTAATTGCCCCTCGTTCCCCTCCCACGTTGCAACAACACAAAAGACCATTCGTTTTGACCGCGCGACTTCAAAAATGTCCCGTGTCCTTTCTCGGAGGAAGAAGGAGAAGGAAAAATAATAACACGTACATTCCTGAGGGGCTGTAATTTTCTTCCGGCAGTGAAACGTGGTCCATTATGGTCAGGGTTAGCGCCACATCACAACAGCAGACCAGTGGAAAGCCCTGGTCGCCATAGCACAACACGGGCCCCCCCAAACCGCGCCGCTGTCTAATTTAAGCACACATATCCCATTGAAATTATAGCGTGCTTACTCACCCTTCCCTGCAATTTGACATGATTTTTTCTGCACACTGATGTGAGCGCGGACAATGCTCGATTCAAGGAGGACGAGAGAAAGGGAATCAGTCCGACCCGGGACGTTCTGATGTGTTCGGACGCCGCGCTGCACCCGCTTTAGTGACTATGTCTTCAAACGATGGTGATGATTTGGTTTTGCGTTGAGTTTTACGGCGTTCCAAAAGCGCTGATGTTACTTTACCACAGCTGCCCCGGGGCTGACTGGTGGAAAAGTGGCGCCCAAATGCAAGGTCCTCATTAGCAAGCTCATTCATTAACAATCTTATTCATTAACAATCCTATTCATTAACAATCTTATTCATTAACAATCTCGTTCATTAACAATCCTATTCATTAACAATCTTATTCATTAACAATCTCATTCATTAACAATCCTATTCATTAACAATCGTATTCATTAACAATCCTATATATTAACAATCTCATTCATTAACAATCCTATTCATTAACAATCTTATTCATTAACAATCCTATTCATTAACAATCTTATTCATTAACAATCCTATTCATTAACAATCTCATTCATTAACAATCTCATTCATTAACAATCTAATTCATTAACAATCCTATTCATTAACAATCTTATTCATTAACAATCCTATTCATTAACAATCTTATTCATTAACAATCCTATTCATTAACAATCTTATTCATTAACAATCTCATTCATTAACAATCTAATTCATTAACAATCTCATTCATTAACAATCCTATTCATTAACAATCTCATTCATTAACAATCTAATTCATTAACAATCTTATTCATTAACAATCCTATTCATTAACAATCCTATTCATTAACAATCTCATTCATTAACAATCTCATTCATTAACAATCTCATTCATTAACAATCTTATTCATTAACAATCTCATTCATGAACTCATTTTGGTGTAAGTATCTTGCCCAAGGACACAAGGGTAAATCTTCTTGTCTCTCAGATGGATCACCTCTGACACAGACTGGTGGCTGAGGCCCTGACAACATAAAGTCCATAAAGAATTGTCAAACAGGCTCAGATCTTGATATCTGTTCCTATTGTTACTGTGACATAATCAGATGTTCCAGAATGTTCCAATAGAAGCCAACATGACATGACCAGCATTAGCTCATTCGTTCTTATCAGATCAGTGTTTTAGGCCCTGTCTTTTGTTACGTTAAATAAAAATAAAACTTTTGTTGTGTGATCCATAAATTGCTTGATTTGCATTTTAATGTGACTGTAGAACATCATGATGTGTAGAACATTATGATGTGTAGAACATTATGATGTGTAGAACATTATGATGTGTAGAACATCATGATGTGTAGAACATCATGATTTGTTGTGTGATCCATAAATTGCTTGATTTGCATTTTAATGTGACTGTAGAACATTATGATGTGTAGAACATTATGATGTGTAGAACATTATGATGTGTAGAACATTATGATGTGTAGAACATTATGATGTGTAGAACATCATGATGTGTAGAACATTATGATGTGTAGAACATTATGATGTGTAGAACATTATGATGTGTAGAACATTATGATGTGTAGAACATCATGATGTGTAGAACATCATGATGTGTAGAACATCATGATGTGTAGAACATTATGATGTGTAGAACATTATGATGTGTAGAACATCATGATGTGTAGAACATTATGATGTGTAGAACATTATGATGTGTAGAACATTATGATGTGTAGAACATTATGATGTGTAGAACATTATGATGTGTAGAACATTATGATGTGTAGAACATCATGATGTTCTACACATCATGATGTTCTACACATCATGATGTGTAGAACATCATGATGTGTAGAACATTATGATGTGTAGAACATTATGATGTGTAGAACATTATGATGTGTAGAACATCATGATGTGTAGAACATCATGATGTGTAGAACATCATGATGTGTAGAACATTATGATGTGTAGAACATTATGATGTGTAGAACATTATGATGTGTAGAACATCATGATGTGTAGAACATCATGATGTGTAGAACATCATGATGTGTAGAACATTATGATGTGTAGAACATCATGATGTGTAGAACATCATGATGTGTAGAACATCATGATGTGTAGAACATCATGATGTGTAGAACATTATGATGTGTAGAACATCATGATGTGTTTCATTCTCTTCACAAGCTCATCGACTACAAAACACAAATGAGTTTTCTTTGCTGCTCTCAGAATACTCACCTCAGACAAATGTGGGACTGTCCCAAATCCTCTGCTGCTGTACAAGTACTAACCATATACAAGTACTAACCATATATAAGTACTAACCATATACAAGTACTAACCATATATAAGTACTAACCATATACAAGTACTAACCATATATAAGTACTAACCATATACAAGTACTAACCATATACAAGTACTAACCATATACAAGTACTAACCATATACAAGTACTAACCACATATAAGTACTAACCATATACAAGTACTAACCATATACAAGTACTAACCATATACAAGTACTAACCATATACAAGTACTAAGCAATATACAAGTACTAACCATATACAAGTACTAACCATATATAAGTACTAACCATATACAAGTACTAACCATATACAAGTACTAAGCAATATACAAGTACTAACCATATACAAGTACTAACCATATACAAGTACTAACCATTTACAAGTACTAAACATATATAAGTACTAACCATATACAAGTACTAACCATATATAAGTACTAACCATATATAAGTACTAACCATATACAAGTACTAACCATATACAAGTACTAACCATATATAAGTACTAACCATATACAAGTACTAACCATATACAAGTACTAACCATATATAAGTACTAACCATATATAAGTACTAACCATATACAAGTACTAACCATATATAAGTACTAACCATATACAAGTACTAACCATATACAAGTACTCACCATGTACAAGTACCAAGCATATACAAGTACTAACCATATATAAGTACTAACCACATACAAGTACTAACCATATACAAGTACTAACCATATATAAGTACTAACCATATACAAGTACTAACCATATACAAGTACTAACCATATACAAGTACTAACCATATATAAGTACTAACCATATACAAGTACTAACCACATATAAGTACTAACCATATATAAGTACTAACCATATACAAGTACTAACCATATATAAGTACTAACCATATACAAGTACTAACCATATACAAGTACTAACCATATATAAGTACTAACCATATACAAGTACTAACCATATACAAGTACTAACCATATATAAGTACTAACCATATACAAGTACTAACCATATACAAGTACTAACCATATATAAGTACTAACCATATACAAGTACAACTTTTGGCGACAGAGCATTCTCCCGAACAGCACCCCGACTCTGGAACTCCCTCCCCCAACCTGTCCGCCACTCTCCCTCACTCACAACATTCAAATCCCGCCTAAAAACATACCTCTTCACCCAAGCTTATGACCTCCCCTACCCCTAGCCTCCTCTACCCCATTGCCTACTCTTCTACCCCCTGTTACATCCCCATCTTTTTCTCTCCACTTCTTCTGTCTTGTTCATTTTATCTGTATATTAATGTGTATTGTACGTGTTGTCCCCCCCTGTCTGTAAATACCCCCCTTTTTTATATATGTTCAGCGTCTTTGGGTCACTGAAAAGCGCTATATAAATAAAAGTTATTATTATTTATTATTATTACTAACCATATATAAGTACTAACCATATACAAGTACTAACCCTATACAAGTACTAACCATATATAAGTACTAACCATATACAAGTACTAACCATATACAAGTACTAACCATATATAAGTACTAACCATATACAAGTACTAACCATATATAAGTACTAACCATATACAAGTACTAACCATATACAAGTACTAACCATATATAAGTACTAACCATATACAAGTACTAACCATATATAAGTACTAACCATATACAAGTACTAACCATATACAAGTACTAACCATATACAAGTACTAACCATATATAAGTACTGACCATATATAAGTACTAACCATATACAAGTACTAACCATATATAAGTACTAACCATATATAAGTACATTGAGTGACATCATGACATTGAGTGACATCATGACATTGAGTGACATCACACAGAACACTGTTTAACCTCAAACCTATAGAAGCTCATTAAAGTCACATACATCTCATTTCACCTCTGCATGTGCTGGATAAATATAGTTTACTCAGTTCTGACTATTTTGTTTATTAAAAGAAAAAAAAAATCATGTTTATTTTATTTCAAAGTTCTTCATAAACTGGCTCCTCCCCCTTTGAAGGATTTCATCAAACCTGTGACTGTGCGTGGGAGGGCCCCGGGGCCACAGCTCCAGGGGCCCGTGAGGCTCCACATTCAAACAACAGGCTTCAATACAAGAATGTCCACTTTCAAACTGTGTGAGCACTTTTAACTGTCTTTTATTGTCCTGTGTCCTTTTAATTTCATCATGTTTTGTAATTGTCTCCTGTGTAACCTCCTGAGGGACATGGTGAGTTTAACTAACAATAAAACTGTAACAACCATGAGAGTCGTGTTTAGCCTTGTTTTACATGAACCGGTTTTAGTCAAAGTAAAACATATTTAAAATAACACACTTAAACGACCTGTGGCATCAAACACTTTTAAATTGCTTTTGGCTGAGCATAAAGATCAAGTCAACAATGAAACCATCACCAAAATGTCATAATTAAAGTGACGTGAACTGTGTCGAAAAGGCACGACAAGCTATAAATCATGTCATTTTTACGAGATACATTCACAAAGAAATATTTTAATGTTTTTAATGACATGTTTTGCATGTGTTTTATGTAGATCCAAGGCTTAGGTCGGGCGTTGTATTAGTCAGGCTTATTTAAAATGTAACATCGTATTTTAGATGGAATAAAGTTATAAGAGATTGAAGTCAAAGTAACAGTAGCAGCAGTAGTGAAGGTATTTTAACATTATTATAACATTATATTTAAAATGAATAATAGATAAATAAGTATAAATGGATAAGGAATGTGTTTTATTCTCCAAGTATAGGCTAAACTACTCATAAAACACTATCTATTAACGCCTCCATCATGTATTTCATTCAATTATGTCATATCTTTTCCATGTGAGTGAATACATTTGATTGTTCATGTCTTGATATTAATCGGACAACTTTTACTGAGTTATATTATAGCATTCGGGCTGTAACAATTGACCTTTAAAACCTTGAATAACCTAGTGTCAAATCCACATGTGATTATAATAATAATAACAGTGTGTTGTGTCATCTTAAATATGAAGGAAGCATCTGCTCGGCTCGATGGAGAATCATATTAAACTGTAATACGGAACACGGAACAAGTCGTATTTTGAGAGATTTGAAGGAGAACATTGCACAATAAGTTCTTTGCAACAGGTGCGTGCGAGGAGAAGCAGATCCCCATCACCTCCACCCAGAGCCTCCACCCAGAGCCTCCGTCCAGAGCCTCCGTCCAGAGCCTCCGTCCAGAGCCTCCGTCCAGAGCCTCCGTCCAGAGTCTCCACCCAGAGCCTCCGTCCAGAGCCTCCATCCAGAGCCTCCGTCCAGAGCCTCCGTCCAGAGCCTCCGTCCAGAGTCTCCACCCAGAGCCTCCGTCCAGAGCCTCCACCCAGAGCCTCCGTCCTGAGCCCCCGTCCAGAGCCTCCGTCCAGAGCCTCCACCCAGAGCCTCCGTCCAGAGCCTCCGTCCAGAGCCTCCACCCAGAGCCTCCGTCCAGAGCCTCCGTCCAGAGCCTCCATCCAGAGCCTCCGTCCAGAGCCTCCGTCCAGAGTCTCCACCCAGAGCCTCCGTCCAGAGCCTCCGTCCAGAGCCTCCACCCAGAGCCTCCGTCCAGAGCCTCCGTCCAGAGCCTCCACCCAGAGCCTCCGTCCAGAGCCTCCGTCCAGAGCCTCCACCCAGAGCCTCCGTCCAGAGCCTCCGTCCAGAGCCTCCACCCAGAGCCTCCGTCCAGAGCCTCCACCCAGAGTCTCCACCCAGAGCCTCCGTCCAGAGCCTCCACCCAGAGCCTCAAACACACTCCCTTTGGTGAATACTTCAGAGTCCACACATTCCAAACAGCTCCACATTGAGTTGAATATGATGCTGCAAAGTCTTTTGGAGTCATGACAATAAAACAGTAAAAAGTTGTATGATGTGTATTAAATAAATAGGTTGTCATACAATATATGGCCTTACAAAAATAAATTGATTTGATTTGATTTGATACCAATGACAGACTATACATTTTAGATCTTTAAATATACATATATACATATACATATAGTTCACAGTGCTGCGCTTTCCCCGTATTATCCATAGTTTGCAAACTGGCAATTTTACATCTGTTTTGCCAAAAGAACAGTATTTTTTAACAGTAAATCATTTTCTTGTAGTATTTGCAAAGACTTGAGAAGTAAACCAGGAAGTCTAGTGTTAAATATACAATCAGCTTTCTATTATCTTTACCGTTTCTCCTGGTCTGTGTTATTGTCTGTTGCAGGTGAGGCGAGGACAGTAAATACTCGGGTTGTTGGCAGCGTCTCTGCATAGTCTCTGCTTTGGAACAAATGGTAGTCGGAGTACATGCCGAAGGTACTAGTCAGCACTCCGTCTGTGGGAACCTGTGCGTGGAAACTTACAAAGGCCTTACACACTTCATACTCAACATTTTTGTACACGTTTAAAACCAAAAGATTGAAAATTATTTTAAAAATGCTTTAAAAACACCAACAATGTGCAATAAAAATAATTGCTGTTGCTAGTAAGATGTTTTGTACATCAATGTGTTTTGCACTACAATGAAATATAATGTTTTTATCATTTCTGTGTTGTACTTTAGTCATATTTTAGTCATGCTTATGTTTTATTGGTGCAAGCTACAAGATCAAGGAAGAATTATGAATAATTTCACTGGGGCAATCTGCTTTGTTAATCTAATAACATTAGTTTAGTTCACTTTGAATCACAGCAATGGCAGCTGCAACAATAAGAGTAACAGTTTTTAATATTACAGGTGAATTTCAGCATCACAAATAACATCAACATTCTTATTGTGGAAACTTTTAAGTGACTAAATCATCAGAGTTTAAGCTTATGCTACATTTATTGCCCACATTTTTGTAGTGATCCAAAATTGTGAGTCACTGGTTCATCAGAGACCTTTGTGATGACAGGCATCCAGCTCTTGGAGGGCGTGTCTTGTCAGTGCCCCAGTGCATCTTGGGATAGCCTCTGTTTGTGTATGACTCACAGAAGCGTGGTGAGAATATGGCACTGCAATGTTTTGATGTGATGACATCCAGACAGATCTCGAAGCCGTACGGAGTATTTTTAGAAAGGAGGATTGTTTTGTCTTAGTGAGGATTAGAATGTGTTGCTGCTTGTGAAAGAATCAACATGTACATCATTGTCGCCATAGAGACAGCACAAGGAGAGCTTTATTTTGGATACATTTCAAAACAGGTTTCTGAGGTCGATGATTAAACTTGTAGATATTAAAGATTTTCGGTTTCGACAGCTAATCATAACAGTGCCAAAAGCTATAATTAACATTACATTTATATCCTAATTGATCCTCAATTATTCTTAACTTAGCCCATTAAAAACTAGGATTTATTAAAAAACGGTCTGCATTGCTTAGCAACTTTAAATTGTTTGTTAATATTGTTCTCAAAAGGCCTTGTATAGACTCTTCCAAAGTTGTTTTTATGGGTTGATAATAACCTAATAACTTTACGCTTCACATCAAATGATTTGCATTATCTAGTTCTCTTTTCACACTACTTGTACTTGTACTTGTGTACTTCAAATACACGTTCAGGACGAGAAGCTGAAGTGTGCAGCGTGTCCCACTTCTGTTGAACGTTGGGATCTGAACCTCACACACTTGAACCTTCAGAAGTGTGGAGCGGACATTGTCGTATGTTTTGAACGTAAAACTCACTCTTATTTATATATTTATATTTGAGGTGTGGACAGTCCATCCCATATGTTTTATACATCTCATGTTATCAGGGCGACTGCCTGAACACGGAGCACAAAGCACACGTGAGGGAGAAACAACACAACTCCAAGGATGTGTTCAATGTGGAACTTCATAACGTGTAGCTCAAAAAGCCCACAGAGTTTCTACTTGTTAAATCCTCCATAGTTTTAAATCATCACATTAATCACTTCTTCCTAATCCTTTTCCTTGAGCTGCATTCTGGCAGCAGCAGCGTCCTTTATCTCGCATCTCATCACCATTGAAACAGATGTCTTTATTTTGGCCACCTCTCCGAGCGTGTTTTTTTGGACAAACGCGCTGTGTTTCGCCTGGCGCAGAGTGCGGTTGTCACGCGTACAGTTCAAGGCCTCCTTTGTGTAACCGGCTCATTCATTTACCCAGGTGCACTCCGGCTATCACGCAGTAAGTGCTTTTCAATGGGAATTTGTTCATTGTCACACAAGATTGAGCGCGCGGAGGCCGGGCCGTGGCATTTTGTAAAGGCCATATTTGAAGGGCCTCCGCGGCGTGTGTTGACTCTGTGGACAAATGGAGCCATTGACGGGGCCGAGCTGTGAATGGGGCCCTTTTTGAATGCACATCAAAACAACCTCGGCAAACCCCGGGACGGATTCCTCTGGAGTTAAATGTGAGGGCAAATAGGCGACCACTTCAATAAAATACCTTTAGGATGAAGGAGTTGCATAAGTTGGAGTGGAGTAAAGAGAAAGAGAGGGAGGGGTTAAACGTGGGACCGATACCGGCGTTTTACCTGAAGGAGAGAGAGATTTATGGGTCGGACAGTTTTACGCCGGATATATACGCGCTACAGGGATAAGAAGTACTCTGTGTGTGGCTGTCAGAAAGTTTCCTGAGGTTTTGCCGCCAACAGTGACCTTTTCAAACTCCTCCCAGTTTTAGCTGAGTCCGCGGTGATTTTTGAGCTCAAATAAAACAGGCCCATGGATACGGTCGGCGAGGCGTCGTAGCTGGGGGCGTGTTCTTGCGTTTTTTTTTTCTCTTTTAAGACGTTTGCTGCCGAATTGCGATTGTTTGAAGCGTTTCGAATGGAGTCACGAGTGAGTCTTGATGGAGGTTATTGATGAGGCTTTTCCTCTGTGAAGCCGTCGTGCCAGGATCCATGTCTGTTGTGAGTTTGAGTCTTGGCTCCGACAGTTTCAGAATCGGTTTCACATGTATTGTGTTCTGGACAATGTTTTAAAAAAGATGTTTCGACTTTTCATCAACTGTAAATGAACTTTGAGCATCATAATGAGTTTATATTATATAATGAAATCAAAGCAGACAGGACATGGACGTACTTACTTTGATTGACAATATATCTTAGATTTTTTGTCATAACTACTGCACTGCGCACATTCAATCCAGGCCGATCAGATCATTACATTTTCCCCATTTAACACATAAAAACTCTCTGCTCTTTGAACTTCACTCTCGTTTTCTCGGAGCAGAAAAGCAGGTCTGTGGCATTCGCCTATTTTTACCCCGCGCCATATTTCTGAGGTCGACAAGACAATAACACGTGGAGCCGCGCGAGGGCCGTTCCTTCTTTTAAATTACATTGTACGTACCCCCGGCCCATCTGCCCCCTTCTCCGCAAACCCCTTCTTCCCTCCACAAACACACACGAAAGGGGGCATCGCATTACACGCTGCACCGCTGCCATGTAATTACACCAGAGGCCAAAACAGTTATTTTTAGGGTCAGTAAATGTTTGGCTAGAGCTACGAGGGGTATTTCGCCATAAAAATGCAACAACACCAGCTTTATTGTCCACTTTGCTTCGTGAAAGACCCGCGCTGCAGAGAGGCGGCGCTCGGAGCCTCGGTGGAACAGGTGGAGCCGGGTTGAAGTCGCCGCGCGCGCTACGCCAACTGTTCAACTGTAATTGAAGGTTTTATGAAATGTTGCATTGTTGCGTTTTTAATTCAACAGGTTTTGCAAGGGGTTGTTTGAGGAGGCGGCGTTACGGAACACGCTGCCAGACACGTACGAGTCGTGAGAGGGTAGAGTTTGAGACGAGCAGGTGGAACATGGCGCGTGTCACGTCGAATGTAATGCGTGGGATTCTTTAGATGTGGAAAGTAAAAGCGTTTCAAAGCATGTTTAAAAAGATGTGCTGCCAAAATCATATGAAGTATAACTGAATTTATGAAACGAAACAACTACCAGGGCAGAATGAAGGTTGAAATGTAGCACGACAGTAAATATCCACTAGTAACAAACTAAAGGTGCTTTCACGTCCTCTGCCTTCAACAGTTTTGGCCTTTAACTTTATTATCTCCATGGGAACAGGAAGGTGACATCACTTCTATGACTGGTATAGAAAGTTACAACGAAACAGTTTCATTGTGCAATTTATTTACTGTGTTTTACGACAATATGGCAAAAATAAAGTGTTATTCTGTCAACTGGACACAAGTTTTAAGAGATTTAAGAGACATTTTAATGAAGATAAGTGGAGAAACATTGCCACTCTCATTATATTGTATTTGAACTGCCTGTCTGGACGACATCTTCCATCAATTCAAATGTTTGCTGTGATTTCATCTGTAGCTTTAAATCAAATGTGTGAAGGGCCTACAGTAGTTCACAAGTGTTTTTGTCTTGAGGGCCCTAAAGCGTGCCCGGGGTCCTGAATACGCACCTCTTCAATTCTTGACCCCGCCCTCCGTTGCGCCCCAAGTCAAACTCAAACTGTACGGTCAGATTTCCGTGACACAAGTGAAACAGAGATCACCTCAGATTAACGGTGGATTCTGCAGAAATACTCAGTGTTTTTCAGTCCCAGAAACAGCCATCTTTGTTTTTGTACAGACGGACCATGAGTGTCTCTTATTGGCTAATCCACCTATCAATCATCTCCATCTGGACTCGTGGAGATTTAGTTCTGGATTTTCCAGGCAACCCCAATGTTTCTGTAGTAATTATAGATCTGTTAAAGACATGTCAACTTTAATGAGCTTTTATTGTCTTGTAACTAAGGCTCCAGAGCTCAGAAACTCCCTGTTTTAAATAAGACTCAGAGTGACACATGTCGGTTTCCAAAATGTCACAAAAATAAAAACATTGCTTAATACAGTTAAATGTCACTGTGAAGACAGACTTGTCAGTTCTGCATTTTTGAACGGGAAGTGAATGGACCTGTTTCTGTTGGATCAATATTGTGGATTACAAAGAACAAAATGTTATAATACCTGAAAAAAACATGTCTCAAGTACCATTATATTTTCTGCATATATAACATATATTTGTGCCAATAAATTATAGAAACATTCTTAAGGATATTAAATATGTCATATAATAACATTTTATACTTTTAACAAAAAGAATGTCCTGTGCCCTGGAGAAGTAATGTAATGTGGGCAAAAAGGCCGTGATGATAAGTTGAAGTCCATTAATTACCAGGATTACCAGGATTACCAGTTAAACTAAGGCACAATACGAGTTCAAAGACAGTAAAAAGACAAAAACACCATTGGGTTGTGCAATAATGTCGTTTTTGTGCAAGTGTAGAACATCATATTGACGAGCCATAACATTATAACACTTTTTATCACTTCACTGTGCATTTCCATCTACGTCCAAATGTTATAATATACATTCGATCATGTAGTAGAAGTTATACACCGACATTCTTTTATTCAAAACTGCCCCTCATTATTCCGACACACAACTGATCAAATGTCTGGCCTGATTTTTCTCCTCAAATTAAGTTTAAATGGCAAAATGGAACCTAAACCTAGTCTCTCGGTTTATTTTTCTGAAATTTTGGACACTTAAACTTCTCCACAACAAAATAATTCCTCAGAAACAATTATTTTAAAGAGAGAAAGTTAATCATCATGTGCGTGTAGCTGCAGATTCACATGTGTTATCAGACTGCAGCAGCTCTTGCACATTATAACTGTGTTTTAAGCCGCAACAGGAGAAAACGTTATCACTCACCTCTGACTCTGTTGCCTTTTTGCAAAAATCAGACCGCTGTGACGCCGTCTGCACAGCCTCTGTTGAAAAAAGTCCTTCTAAACTTTATTTGTACATTCATACGTCAAAACCGGGTCAATAACAATAGAAATCGAACCCAAACTGAACCAAAAACGACTTCATTTGGCACAATTTCAGTCCAGTATCGCCCCAAACGGATCAAACGATTAACTCTGGAACACGGCGTTCCTTCATCATCCTGACGTTCGCCCATTGTACATGTCATTTCGGGTTATTTTCCACCGTCTGGTCTTTCATTTCCAAAAGCACATATTATCTTACAGTAATATAAATCAGCGCGTCGGACAAGACTAAACCTATTACTCATCACAACTCGTTCGGCAGAGGGATATTTTAATTGGCTGCTGGATGCTAATGGGTTATTTTCGTTCGCTCTTTGTCCCGACTTGTCCTCGATGGCGTGCGGTCCTCAGATGACTATTTGAGGCTCGGTCGCGCTCATTGTTGTGTTGCGTGAGGCGTGAGGTCCGGCCAGTGATTAAGACCATGTGCTACGTGCGGCAGATGGAGGCGCAGCCGAGTGCTTTGACTCACGCCTTTTGTCTTCTGCCACTCCACGTTCTCGTACAGTGTTTGCAGACGTCAAGTTCATATCTCCAGGTGATATTAATTCATCGTTTGCTATCGATTATGTTGAGTTTGGGGACGTGCCAGAAACTTAATCTAATCAGGAGCAGTTGATTGGAGGAGGGTGAGAGCTAAGAGGGTGTTACAACAATGGCAATCGCTTTATCTTATCGAATGTGAAGTGAAGTATGTGTAAGGGCCATTCAAGACGCAAACATCACCTTATGCATTTATTGCACGAATGGTACAGTGAATATGTTACTTCCAACTGCCGTTCCCTTCTGTGACGAGTCAACGTTCAAGTTAAGACCTGGACTTGAGTCAGGCTTGAGTCACGATGTTGAGGACTTGAGACTTTCAGTGTTTCATTTTTGCAAGAGAAAACTTGTCCCTTTGTTTTTTGTAGAAAAATGAAATAAATTGCAGAAATATGAGTTGTTTTCAGTAATTCTGTACGATGACTTGAAAAGACTTGAAACTCAAAGCATGGGATTTGGGACTTGACTTAGACTTGTGGCCCACTGTCTCTGGACTTGACTCAGACTTGTGGCCCACTGACTCTGGACTTGACTCAGACTTGTGGCCCACTGACTCTGGACTTGACTCAGACTTGTGGCCCACTGACTCTGGACTTGACTCAGACTTGTGGACCACTGACTCTGGACTTGACTCAGACTTGTGGCCCACTGACTCTGGACTTGACTCAGACTTGTGGCCCACTGACTCTGGACTTGACTCAGACTTGTGGCCCACTGACTCTGGACTTGACTCAGACTTGTGGCCCACTGACTCTGGACTTGACTCAGACTTGTGGCCCACTGACTCTGGACTTGACTCAGACTTGTGGCCCACTGACTCTGGACTTGACTCAGACTTGTGGACCACTGACTCTGGACTTGACTCAGACTTGTGGCCCACTGACTCTGGACTTGACTCAGACTTGTGGCCCACTGACTCTGGACTTGACTCAGACTTGTGGCCCACTGACTCTGGACTTGACTCAGACTTGTGGCCCACTGACTCTGGACTTGACTCAGACTTGTGGCCCACTGACTCTGGACTTGACTCAGACTTGTGGCCCACTGACTCTGGACTTGACTCAGACTTGTGGCCCACTGACTCTGGACTTGACTCAGACTTGTGGCCCACTGACTCTGGACTTGACTCAGACTTGTGGCCCACTGACTCTGGACTTGACTCAGACTTGTGGCCCACTGACTCTGGACTTGACTCAGACTTGTGGCCCACTGACTCTGGACTTGACTCAGACTTGTGGCCCACTGACTCTGGACTTGACTCACACTTGTGGCCCACTGACTCTGGACTTGACTCAGACTTGTGGCCCACTGACTCTGGACTTGACTCAGACTTGTGGCCCACTGACTCTGGACTTGACTCACACTTGTGGCCCACTGACTCTGGACTTGACTCAGACTTGTGGACCACTGACTCTGGACTTGACTCACACTTGTGGCCCACTGACTCTGGACTTGACTCAGACTTGTGGCCCACTGACTCTGGACTTGACTCAGACTTGTGGCCCACTGACTCTGGACTTGACTCACACTTGTGGCCCACTGACTCTGGACTTGACTCAGACTTGTGGACCACTGACTCTGGCCTGCAGACTCCCAGCTCCTGCATACACAGCACTGCAGTAGAAAAGTCGCAGTATATGTAGAAACAGTCATTGCACGTGTAAAGTGTCATTAAGCTTTACTTCAGCGTCTCGGGGGAAATGTGTCCGTACATTCGACTCATTCTTCACCGCTGACGGGACAAACTGTCCGGAGCCGCGGGGGAACCGGAGCACAGGTTCTGGCTCAGAAACAATCACCACAGCTGGAGGATCATCAGGCACGTTTCAGGTCCACGGGGGAAACACACGGCGCTTAGAGTCAACCCAGGAGTGACAAAAGTACAAACACTTTACACAACTTTCTTTCTCGCATCCAACATGGTAAGAACATGAAACTTTGAAATGCAGTTAAACGTCTATTACATAACGGGCCCGGGCCACACACCGCGGCGCGCACCGTCTCCTCGCATCGCTCGCTCGCAGATGGAACTCAATCCGATTTAGTGTAAATTGTCTAAATTGTGTTACGTTTGAACAGGCGTTGATGTAATAAGGCCCATGGCACGCCCTGCTGTGATTTTATATTGAGTCATACTAGCCTCTGCTGCCACTGCATCAGATCTGCTGCTTCTCACGTGAGCCCGGAACATTCCCTTTATTAAGCCATTATCTGCATGACTTTCAGAATATTAGACGTGTTCGTTTGCAAAAAAAGAACAATGCCTCCCAAACTGCGATGCCGTCTTCTTCACGTGATATCAATGACACGATTGTTGAAGGGATTTGCTCGAGAAGTAATGGAATAATGCATTTTATTTGCTTTATTTGGTTTGTTTGACAGGGAGCGTGGACTGGAGCATTAACCAAATCAAACTTTAGCAAACAGACTAAATCTCTCAAGGCTGAACTCCATCTGCAGTGACCAAGACGTACAATGTTCATTTCATCATAATAAATACTATAATGATGAAGATGTCTATTCGCCTCGCTCCCTGCTCCCACTTAGTTTATTATTTTCTACATTTTGAAATACTATATATTTACTAAAGTTGGCTCTTCTGTTTTGTGAAAAGATAATGCTAAACTTCTGTTTAGAATGTTGATTGGCCATTGGATGTGGACCTTGTAGTTCAAACTGGAGAATGAGTCAAACTGTTTATGATCTTGAACAACAGCCGTAAATGTGTAAATTGGATCATAATATAGCACAACATTAAATATTATTTAATGTTGTGCAATGATGAGATTGTCGTGTTCTCTATCAAGAATCCCAAGTTCTTGATTATGGACGTTGTTTATAGATATTGTAATAATGGCAGCTTTACGACTTTTCTGTCATGTGTGTCATGGATGTGTGACGTGGCAGAATCCTGCACGGGTGTGTCACCGTTTACAGAAAATACATTTTCAGAATAAATTAAGTAAAGACACAGTGGGTGTGACACGGGGAGTGTCAGGGCAATGGCGTCTGTCCAGAGGAGAATCAAAATGACTCAATTATGCATGAATATCTCTAAATACAGCTTTGAGTGGATTAATGAAGGGAAAACCATCTTAATGTGGTTTAAATCCAAACATATTCAACTTATATTCAGTCAAGTGTGTCACAGAAGGACCGTCTGCTCATGGCCCTCAATGCTATGCTAATGTATTTTTATGATATCAAATGTGATAGATAAATGTAATCCAATAATGAATTGCATTAAAATGTATCATTGACCATTTGCCTTATGATTATAAGGGAAAAAACAGCAAAAAAAAACAAAAAAAAGCAAAATTAAGACCTGTGTTTGAGTGTGTTCGAGGTCGAGTGGAAATCAAATTACGATTAGACTATTTGCATATGTATTGGTTGAAAAAAGGAGTATTCCAATGTTGCTATCTCAACTTATCTTTAAACCAAATACCCTATAATTGACTCCCAATTGCTCACCTTTTAAATCTGTGTAAATGAATGGTTTGTCTTTCATGCCTTTTAAAAACCCAATTTTCTTCTGTAAAAGTTCCTCTGAGGTTCAACTCTGACCCGGCCCCAGGACCGACCTCTGGACTCTGTAGTGGACAATGATTTATGTCGTGGGCTGAGTCGACCGTGAGGAATTTAATACAGAATTAGCCTTAGTCATTAGCCGTCAGGGAAATAGCAGCCACACATATTATTTTAGTGTAAAAGACAAGCAAGTGTTGCAAAGATCAGCTCAGAATCTATACATTTTTAATTTTCTTTCAGTTTTTTGGGGAGTTCAAAATGTTGACGGTGCAAAACTTTCCAAATCAATGTCTCGTTGAAGTAACTTTTAGAAAACAGAATCATATTTGTTGCTACTTGTCATTCCATTTGTGTTTTGTGATGTGGTTCTTTGTAAAAACTAAACAGGAACAATGCTACATTTGAGGTGTTGAAGTCTGTCCAGACTCTGATCCTTCGTGCGTTGGTCCAGTTATCATTGAAAGGTTTGTGTTTTCTTAGAATAATCTGCAGTGATTGTTGGAGTTAATGAGGCTAATCAAAGTGAGCCACTGCCTCAGCGGTGCCAGGATGAGCTGAACTCATCCAGCTCTTCCGGTTCGGGGCTGGCGCAGGATGCTAATCAGAAAACAGTTCCTTGGAAGTGTGTTTGGTTCTGAGAAAACAAAAGACAAAAGACAAAAAAATACAATACAACACAGGCACAGCAGGTATTGTGAACATTAGTTTTAACCTCACTTATTTTCAACATACTTTCACAGTTATGGATTTTAGAAGCTCACTTTTTCATAGTTTTGTTTCCCTGTATTTATTTTTATGGTCTGTTACTGTAAAAAAACACTTAAAGATTACAAAAAATATCATATTTTTAAATATTTATCCTGTAGTAATTGTGTATAACTGATGAAAATAGAGTGTTTATTTTACCATTATTATTAGTATTATCTTGTCATACGCTAGCTGTTTTTATTTTATTTTATCTTTATTTTTCCCCTCCATTCCTTATTAAGAAATGAGAGGTTTTGTCTATAACAGTTTAGTTTTTAAGAGTTTTGTTTATAAGAGTTTTTCTATTAAGAGTGTTTTTTAAACTTCCTATAAGTTATCTGTCCATTTCCTCTGTATCTACTGCGTTGCAACAATGAAATTTCCCCATGTGTGGACAATAAAGGAATATCTTATCTTATATTTTGATTTGCTTGCATTGTGAACTTTAAATTACTTTGCCATTGCTTTTCTATCAGTTTTTGTTCTGCATTAAACCATTTTCAGTCCCTTCACCCTGAACGACCTCTCACCCGCTCCTCATTTACATAAACCCCTGTTGCACTCGCTCGTCCGCCATGTTTTCCTCACCAAACAAATGCCTTTCACGTGCTTTGTTATTCCTGATGAGTTTGTGCAGATGCTTTAGCTCCTGCAGCAGAAACATTCGGTGTTAATGACTGAAAAAGAGGAGGAGGAGGGTCTTTTAAAACAACAGATGCTATCCAATGACAGAGCATTTAACCTCCTTGGTGTTTGCAGTAATTAAAGAGTTTGACGTGACTGAGAGGTACAGACACTAATGACCACTGGTCCCTCCCCCCCACACACAGGAGCTTTATGGCCCTCGGCACCGCGTCTGCCTCCGGCTCAAAGTCGCTGCACACTTAGCAATAAAACACAATTTAAGACCCTGACCCTGTAAAATGATAATTACAAATTGAATGTCTGGTTTAAGTTCTAAGTGAATTTTTAACTGGGGAAAAGGCTGGAAACGTTAGATTAGACGTGGGAGGCAAAGGTCTGGAAGGTGTTTTTGCATCTGCATCGACAAAAACAACACACGAACTGCAGAAAAAGGAAGGAAAATGCAAACTTCAATTCTGTTCTACTTCTGGGCAACTTATACTTTCAGTTTGTCTTCAAACTACAAATGGTTTGAGGCAGTTTTGTTGGCGTTTAGGCTAAGTTTAGGCCCAGTTTAGTCTTGGTTTGATACATTCATTTACACAGAAATGTATAGCACAAAAATATGAGGTTATAAAAAAGCATAAAACTAGTGTCATGGTTTATACGGCCTGGTTTAGCTCGGCTCATCCTGGTCTATGATGTTTTAGGCCTGAAGTCCTGTTTTTGCCTTAATTTAGCTCTGTTTTAGTCCTGGTTTAAATCATATTTAGTCCTGGTTTAGCTCTGTTTTTTTCTGATTTATTCCTGATTTAGTACCAGTTTAGTCCTGATTTAATCCTGGTTTGTCCTGGTTAGCCTCAGTTTAGTTCTGGCCTAGTCCTGATTTAGACCTTGTTTAGGCCTGACTTAGTCCGCCATGTCTAGACCTGGTTTAGTCTTTGTTTTGTCCTGATTTAGTCCTGGTTTCATTTTTGCTTACTCCAGATTCAGTCCTGGTTCAATCCTGGTTTAGCCCTGGCATTAAAATTGAGACTAAACCAGGACCAAACTCGAAACTAAACCTGGATTAGATCAGGTCTAAACAAGAACTAGAAGAGGACCAACCCAACCCTACTCTAAATGGACTTAAATGGGCTTAATTTACGATTATATAACAACGCACCCTTGATCCTGGTTCAAACCTGATAAAGTCCTGGTTTAGTCCTTGTCTAGTCCTGGTTTAGTCCTTGTCTAGTCCTGGTTTAGTCCTTGTCTTGTCCTGGTTTAGTCCTTGTCTAGTCCTGGTTTAGTCCTTGTCTAGTCCTGGTTTAGTCCTTGTCTTGTCCTGGTTTAGTCCTTGTCTAGTCCTGGTTTAGTCCTTGTCTTGTCCTGGTTTAGTCCTTGTCTTGTCCTGGTTTAGTCTTTGTCTCGTCCTGGTTTAGTCCTTGTCTAGTCCTGGTTTAGTCCTTGTCTAGTCCTGGTTTTGTCCTTGTCTTGTCCTGGTTTAGTCTTTGTCTCGTCCTGGTTTAGTCCTTGTCTAGTCCTGGTTTAGTCCTTGTCTAGTCCTGGTTTAGTCCTTGTCTTGTCCTGGTTTAGTCCTTGTCTAGTCCTGGTTTAGTCCTTGTCTAGTCCTGGTTTAGTCCTTGTCTTGTCCTGGTTTAGTCCTTGTCTTGTCCTGGTTTAGTCTTTGTCTCGTCCTGGTTTAGTCCTTGTCTAGTCCTGGTTTAGTCCTTGTCTAGTCCTGGTTTAGTCCTTGTCTTGTCCTGGTTTAGTCCTTGTCTTGTCCTGGTTTAGTCTTTGTCTCGTCCTGGTTTAGTCCTTGTCTAGTCCTGGTTTAGTCCTTGTCTAGTCCTGGTTTTGTCCTTGTCTAGTCCTGGTTTTGTCCTTGTCTCGTCCTGGTTTAGTCCTTGTCTTGTCCTGGTTTAGTCCTTGTCTAGTCCTGGTTTAGTCCTTGTCTTGTCCTGGTTTAGTCTTTGTCTAGTCTTGGTTTAGTCCTTGTCTAGTCCTGGTTTAGTCCTTGTCTAGTCCTGGTTTAGTCCTTGTCTAGTCCTGGTTTTGTCCTTGTCTAGTCCTGGTTTTGTCCTTGTCTCGTCCTGGTTTAGTCCTTGTCTTGTCCTGGTTTAGTCCTTGTCTTGTCCTGGTTTAGTCTTTGTCTAGTCCTGGTTTAGTCCTTGTCTAGTCCTGGTTTAGTCCTTGTCTAGTCCTGGTTTTGTCCTTGTCTAGTCCTGGTTTAGTCTTTGTCTAGTCCTGGTTTAGTCCTTGTCTAGTCCTGGTTTAGTCCTTGTCTAGTCCTGGTTTAGTCCTGGTTTAGTCTTTGTCTAGTCCTGGTTTAGTCCTTGTCTAGTCCTGGTTTTGTCCTTGTCTAGTCCTGGTTTAGTCCTTGTCTAGTCCTGGTTTAGTCCTTGTCTAGTCCTGGTTTTGTCCTTGTCTCGTCCTGGTTTAGTCCTTGTCTAGTCCTGGTTTAGTCCTTGTCTAGTCCTGGTTTAGTCCTGGTTTAGTCCTTGTCTAGTCCTGGTTTAGTCCTTGTCTAGTCCTGGTTTAGTCCTTGTCTAGTCCTGGTTTAGTCCTGGTTTAGTCCCGGTTTAGTCCTTGTCTAGTCCTGGTTTAGTCCTTGTCTAGTCCTGGTTTAGTCCTGGTTTAGTCCTTGTCTTGTCCTGGTTTAGTCCTTGTCTAGTCCTGGTTTAGTCCTGGTTTAGTCCTTGTCTAGTCCTGGTTTAGTCCTGGTTTAGTCCTTGTCTAGTCCTGGTTTAGTCCTTGTCTAGTCCTGGTTTAGTCCTGGTTTAGTCCTTGTCTAGTCCTGGTTTAGTCCTGGTTTAGTCCTTGTCTAGTCCTGGTTTAGTCCTGGTTTAGTCCTTGTCTAGTCCTGGTTTAGTCCTGGTTTAGTCCTGGTTTAGTCCTTGTCTAGTCCTGGTTTAGTCCTGGTTTAGTCCTTGTCTAGTCCTGGTTTAGTCCTGGTTTAGTCCTTGTCTAGTCCTGGTTTAGTCCTGGTTTAGTCCTTGTCTAGTCCTGGTTTAGTCATATTGTCATTGTTCCTTTCTGATTGGCTCCTGCTGATTCAGTCCTGATTAAATCCTGGTTTACTCCAGATTTAATTCGGTAGAACCACAAAATACACCCCGACGTTGCAAACAAAATCGAAGTTGGAGCGTTTCACAATCTCAAGTCAAATCTCTCTCCTCTTAATATGTTTTCAATTAGAATCGTTTGAAATGGGAGCCAGAGCGACGGAGCGTTGCCTGGAGGAGAACACCGGGTTAATCTGCTGCACATCTCCAGGGCCGGCTTAAAACCCCGACAATTACAGGCTGTGGAAGGAACAGACGAGTTAAGTCCAGCCTGTTCCGAAAAGTCACATTTTCTGTGCCAATAAATCACTAATAACAGCTTAGATTTCCACACAGTTTGGACAGGTCAGCGCAACAAACGGGGTCTTTATACATGTTATACGCTGTGATGATGAACACAGAGGGACAGTGTGTTTGTAGACTTTGTTTTAACATGTTTAGGGCAGTTCAAAGGTGCAAAACGGACATAAATTGGCAGCAGCGTGCAAGAAATGTATAGAAAGTCAGTAAATATGGGTGGTATTTGTGGTTTCTTGTCATGCGAACTGTTGTTTTAGTGTGAAACTACTGGAAACAGACTCAGATAAAGAAGTTTTTTAAGTCTAAAAAAAGAAAATACATGTTTGAATAAAATATTAATTCAACAGCATTTACAGGTGCCTTCAAAATACATAGAATAAGAGGACAGTTATTGTACATTTGTATTTTCTGAATGAGCTGATGCTGGTGCTGACAAAAAAGCTCTCAAAACTGAACCAAACTACTCACACAAGTTTATAAGAGATCACAGATAAACAACTATTTATTCCGAAAAGCACAGATAAACTGCACATTTGTATGTAAAACGGCAGACAAAACTCACAGTTCATTCACAAATCTCCTGCTAACTCAAACAGCCTCGATTCTTTCCGCTCTTTCCACATGAATGCAAATATATTCCCAATAAAACAACTTGGCAGGTTAAGACGCCATCGACCGATCGACGTGACTGCCCTGCGAATGCTACAGAGAGAGTAACTGATGTGGCCGCGCTTTTGTGTGGAGATGTGTTGCTTTACCTCAGCAGATGTGACAGCGGTGGGAGACGGACGCACAGGGGAACGTTTAACCAGGGGGAAATCAACTCCAGATCTCCCCATCAGTGGCACGCGTCCCGGGACAAACCGCACCATCACCCCCAAAGGCCCGGCGCTCAGACTGCTGCTGGGGGTAGAACGCAACTGAACAACACATATCTGTACGAAATGTATTAAGAGGCTGCAAAGTGAATGTTTATGTCAAATGTCGAGTGGCCGAACACAATCATGTGTCTGGGATCGTCCCAAACCCGACATAAACACTTGATTAGGGCCAGTGTGAAAGTGAAATGGGCTTAAACACATAAATCACTGGCTCTACGTTCAGAACTGTGCTATTTATTCCTTTATCAGCTGTTGTTGTTGTTGTTGTTGTTGTTTTATGGCGGTTGGCATCCGAGTGTTGCATTACCGCCAGACTTTATACTGTGTTTTTTAAAGGGCTGCAATTACCGTATTGTCCGCATTATAAGGCGAACTGCATTATAAAGCGCAGTCAATGAATGGTCTATTTTCGATCATTTTTTCATATATAAAGTGCACCGGACTATAAGGCGCATTAAGCAAAATGTGTACCACACAAACAACCAGAATTACTCCATATATAAGGATTATATGGCACTTTTTGAGAAAATGAAAGGCTTTGAAGTGCGCCTTATAGTGCAGGAAATACGGTAATCGACCAATCATGAGTACTCGACTATAAAAAAGAATAGTATTATAATAGTAATTGTTTTCTAGACCATACAGAGTCTAAAACACATAAGAAAAGACCTTTTATAACACAGACAGTGATGTTATTAAATCAAAAATGTCAAAAGAAGAATCAACAATTTCTCATTTTCAAGAACAATGTACACTAATGTACTGTCATTATAAATATATTCTATGTAGAAGCCTTCTGTCACCATATTTCAACCATAGTTAAAAAGCCTGAATGCACAGTAAAAACAAGCGCTAACTATTTGGCTTCTAAAACAATGCTTAGTTGTTGCCCCAGTATTCTATATAATTACATGTATTTATTTTGTATGAATGGCAAACAATCTTCCCAATTATTCATCCGTTTATTGCCACAGATAAACCAGTGTTACCATGAATGCGACGAATACAGAAAGTACAATTATTAGACCAAAAAAAACGTGCACCCTCCAGAGACGTGACCCGCTTCTCGTCTTCCCGATGACGACAGCGCTTTCCAGGTGAACGTCACATCTCGCCCTTTCGCCGCCTCAAACCTCTCCGCTCCGCGCACGCCGGGACGTCACTTCCTCTCGGCTCTGGACGCCGTGTTTTGGGTAGATTAAAGGTCCCTGTGATGAGTTCCCTCTGCCCCCGTTGCCCTTATAATTAGCCTTTAGCCGACGCTACTTGCTTTTGTCCCGCGCGGGGCCCTTTGAAGTGGTCGCGGCCCGTCTTCCACATGATGTCACTGCGTCCAAAAGCCATGAATAAGAGAAACAATGCGCGCTTGTTCCTGCCGTCCCCATTCCCATGTAACACAATGTAAAAACAACACAAAGGGCCCAAGAACGGAGTGGGTGTCATTGTGCGTTGGGAGCGAGGTGAGTTGTAGTTACCTGAGAGCGGTGAACATCATTCTGCGCCGGGCTTTATCATCGGTGCCATCGCGGTAACGTTACGGCTCGGGTCGATGTTCCGAGTGTGAGCGGAGCGTTCTCGGGTGCCACTAATTATTCAAGGAGTTTACACTGTACCACGGAGAGAGAATGGGGAGATTATGTCATTTTGCACGTGGATTATTAAAAGTACACCTGATACGACTGAGGGTACACTGTTCTCTTTTGTACATCGGTGTGCACTTACAAGGGAAAAAATACTGATGAAAAAAGTGAAATCCCAAATATAAGTACCGTATTTTCCGGACTATAAGTCGTATTTCTTCATAGTTTTGGCCCGAGTGCAACTTATACTTATATACTTATACTTCGGAGCAACTTATATGTGATATTATTTGTTATTTTCACACTCGCAACCGCATTTCATACTCCAGTGCGACTTATAGTCCAGAAAATATGGTAAATGTATCTGATGTTTTTTATTTATTTGAATTATATGTGAACAGTAATACATCTTTTGTTCTGATCCCTTTCACTACTCACATCACATTTTAAGCCTTGCATGTCATTGAAATCATCTTTAAATCCCAAAATCAGATTATAATCAGATTTTGGTCTCTTATTGTGACTTCAATATCAGTTTTCGTTTGAACGCTCGTATTTTACACTTTACAATCTCTAATCGTTCATTACTATGACAACCTGAGCTGGATCTGTCCTGGGTCTTGCAGCGCTCGTAGCCCGGGGCCGGTGTCGTGTTTGACCCGGGTCTCAGTCTTACATTAGCAGCACACTCCGGCCTCTTGTGGCCTGTCATTGTCCTCTTTGGTCTGGGTTAGCTTTAGCCATTAGCTCCAGTTACGCTGGACAGACATCATGACGTAACACACATGTGGTTATGGATCTGCTCTTTTAACTTGTTATGGAAATTGTTCAAGTGCAAGAAAATAACCAGCAGACCAAGCATTTTAGATCAGCTGAAGTTTTGGGGAATATCGAGAGCATTAAGAGCCGGGACATTCAGCAAACAAAACACTTAAATTATTCTATAGTGGTTTTGTGTTGTGGAGACTAAAACTGTGGATCCACGCACCATTTCCTAACACTAAAATGACTGTTACTTATTAAATGAGACTACTTTGTGGTTATAAGATGTAAAAATAACCAAAATATCGTGAAATCATATCGTCAAAAGCCTCACAATATATCGAAATACAAACTCATTTGCTGAAACATTTAGTTTTGTTTCTACAATCTTGTTAACCTCTCGGAAATGTTACAATAAATATCATAACGTAACATGTTCATTGTCACAATATTGTTTTTTCTTCTTCTTTTTTGATATAAGAGTTTTTTTTTTATAAGATATCTGCTTTTTTATTATTATACTGTGCCTATTATATGTGCCTAATCTGTGTTGTAACCCTGGAATTTCTCCATTGTGGGACAAATAAAGGTTATCTTCTCTTATCTCATCCGTGAGGTTCTGAACATTGTCAATAAGCTCCAGCTCCTGTAGAAGAGGATCTTAAATTCGATGCTGATGATGTTTTCAGCTGTAAACTGATCCTGTGCTCGGGTCTTTGTTCTGCTGGAGCAGGTGAACAGACCTGATCTTGACTGCAGGGTTCTTCTCACAGCAGCAGTAATCTGTGTGGGACTGAGGCTGCAGACGTCTGGACCAGGATTAGACCAGGACCGGGAGCAGGACCAGCCTCGGGACGTCCCACCACAGACGGGGGGGGGGGGGAGGGGCTATAAGTGCAGGTATAGAAGAATGTGTTTTTGCATCAACATGGATGTGAATACTTTACAAAGCACCAGTTTACAGCAGAGATATTGACAGTTCTTTAAATGTGTTGTTGGAGTTTGTGATTAAGGTTTTCCTGGAAATAAATAAATAGTAATGTTGTGGTGGTCCATTTATTATACTTATACCTTTACTATATATATATATATATATACACAGTAACAAATGGGAAATTAGGAAACACACATCTAAATGAAGCATTTTATATATAATTCCTATCTTCTTTTGTAGTTTAAGGAAAGAGGCAAACACTGTCAGTAAAATATTATAAATGAATCCATTAATTTAAAGCCAATGATGTATTTTTCTTGACTTGGCTTTTGTCCTTGCGATCTTATAATGTTGGAGTGGTCATAATTTCAACAGAGAAAACGTTGAATATTTTGCTAATTTTACATTAAAACCACCTTTTCTTGTGCATAAAGTGTGAATACAGTGGTGCAGTAATACACAGATAATAGTAACTAAACTGGGGCTAAACCAGGATTTATGCTTATAGTTATTTAATCTGTATACATTATTATATATTAAGACTATCAAAGGATCAAATCTTACTTCACACGTGCAAACAGTAAATCATCTTGCACAATAAAACAAACAGTAATGTCATTAAATTCAGCTCTTTTGCATATCAAAGCTGCTAAAACGCTGCTTGGATCTCGCATCACCCAAAATAAAACAGTCTTAAACCAAATAATATCCCAGGAAATCCCTCCCGGCTCCAGATGAAAGCCCCGCGCATGTGTTTCTCTGTTTCCTGCCATGTTCATTTGCGCCGCATAAATATTTACCGCTGCGAACCGACTGCAGATCTGAAGTCTGACATTACGGACGGCGGAATAATGAGCCTGAGGTTTTCAGGGAGCTGCTTTTAAATGGGCTTTTTGTTCCACTTGGAGATACTGGCGCTTAGACAAACAGAGCCGGAGTGTCAGAGGGGATTAGCAGAACAAAATGTCACCTCCTTGCAGTGCGTTATCGGCATTTTGGGAGAAGGACACAGCTCCCGGTGTGTCTCCAGGTCGAGATGAGCGGACCGCACAAGGATCCGTATCATATTACGCTGTACAATACATGCTGCTGTATACAAAGGTGCTGTTTTTTTTTTTAATTAAAGGCTGCTGTTGGTGTCCGTGTGTTGGAGGGAAAGTAAATAAGAAGTGTAACGTTCTGAACAAACAGAAGGTGAGACAGGAAACAGACCCACGTAAGTCCTCAAATAAGCCGTGTGTAAATAGTGTGCTGCTCTTGCTCTTTCAGTGTTATGCAAATGTATCTGTAACACGTTCTGTCGTTCATAATCGAGCGTGAATCATGGGACTACTGTGGATTTGGGTATGAGAAAAGACTCATCCTTGACTGTTTCTTTACTTAATGTTGATTAAAGACACATACATTGGTCACTTTCTATGCTACAAAACATTTCCAATCGAGGAGCTGCAGAGATGTTCAATTGCAGGTATTCTTAGTTATTTTACCAGGCAAAACATTAGCTAACAGTGACTTTTTGGAGGTGGCACGTGGAAATATAAAACCAGGCTTGGGAACTGTCTACTGGGAAACAGAGCAGGAACTGAACAGGTGGAGGAAAGGCATATACTGCAGTACAGGCTCCATAACAATGGCGATAGATAAATTCAACCATAATAACATCAACGTCTGTGTGGAGACAAGCAGGTGTTTGACCCAAAAGCTGTAGCTCACCTTTACATTCTATGTGAGTTTTGCAAAGGAACAAAGAACAATTTCGTCAGACCTGATTCTGCCGAATGTCTCACCCTTCTCAAAATTATTCTTTAAAGAGTCGGTGTAATCCCTCATTCGTCCAGGCGTGTTCCATAGTAGAAAAAGCTTCAGTTGTAGTCATCTGGACTCAGTTTCAAAAATTAGACGTTTCGACTCTCATCCAAGAGTCATTGTCAATAAAAGAATTTAGGTCGAGAACTCCAATATTAATACTGTTCTGTGGTAAGACCCACCCATTGGGCGGAGCCTTCCTGAAGTAGAAAGAGTTGTTTGTTTCAACAGAAACTCCCCCCTTGTATCTACCGAGGTAGCCTATTCAGAATCTTAATGGGCTATTAGAATCCTCTTTGTCTTTGTGAGACCCTGGCTCAACCACCCTGAGTACCTGATTAGCATCTGAATGTCCTTGTCCTGGTCCTCTACCTTTCCAGGGGTTCAGTAACCCATTATAAATAACAGGAAGATTAAACCTAAGCCCTCCATTTCTGTTTAAAGAAGGTCTTTCTTTTTTAACAAAAATAGCTTCCTTGACTCCTCTTTCAAACCATCTTTTCTTCCTGCTTAAAACCTTCACCTCACCGTCTTCAAACGCGTGATTAGAGGCTTCAAGATGGAGATGCACGGCACTCTGTGGTCCTGAACTTGTATTTCTTCTGTGCTGATAAAGCCTCTTGTGTAGAGGCTGTTTTGTCTCACCTATGTACCGTTCTTTACAGCTTTCTTCACTGCATTGGATCGAATAAACTACATTGCTCTGTTTTTGAGTCTGCAACTTGTCCTTAGGGTGAACCAGTTTTTGTCTTAAAGTGTTTCCTGGTTTAAAATAAACAGGGACTTCGTGTTGTCTAAAAATTCTCTGCAGTTTTTCCGACAGGCCAGACACATAAGGGATAGAAACACCCTTCCTTCTCTGTTCAGTTTCCCTTTTGTCCTGCTTTTTGGTTCTCTTCACTCTGTTGAGAGCCCAAGCGGGGTAACCACAGGCTGAGAGGGCATTTCGGACATGTTTTTCCTCTTTCTTCTTGCCCTCTGAGCTGGTGGGCACACCTTGAGCTCTGTGTTGTAAGGTTCTGATCATTCCCAGCTTGTGCTGTAGTGGGTGGTTGGAACCAAAGAGCAGATACTGGTCCGTGTGTGTAGGTTTCCTATATACTTCTATTTGGAGTTTCCCGTCCTCTCCTCTGATCGTGGAACAATCAAGAAAGGCCAAGCGATTCTCCTTAGCGTCTTCTCTTGTAAACCTGATATGTGGGTCCACAGCATTGATGTGATCAGAGAAGGTTTCCAGCTCTTGTTTCTTAATTGTTCCAAAAGTATCATCGACATAGCGGAGCCACAGTTTTGGGGCTATGCCTGAGAATGAGGACAGTGCCTTCTTCTCAAAGTGCTCCATGTACAGGTTGGCCACTATGGGAGAGACGGGCGAGCCCATGTCTGTAAAATTGTCCCCGGAATTGAAAGTAAGTGGTGTTCAGACAGATGTCCAACAGTTTACATATGTGTTCAGGTGTCAGTTTGGTCCTTTCCTGTAGGGTGGTGTCTTCCTGCAGTCTGATCCTCACCGCTGCAACTGCATCAGAGGTCAGGATGCAGGTGAACAGGGACACAACATCATATGAAACCATGAGGTCATCTGGGTCCAGTTGGAGATGTTTCACTTTATCCACAAAGTTGTGCGTGTTTTCCACATGATGTACCGAATTCCCCACAAGCGGAGCCAATATAGTTGTTAAATGCTTGGCCACATTGTAAGTGATGGAATCTGTGCTGCACACTATGGGTCTGAGTGGAACCTCCTTTTTGTGTATTTTTGGAAGGCCATAAATGCAAGGCAATGCTTCACCAGGATACAGTCTGTAATACAGAGGCCGGTCTATCGCTTCCTCTTTTTCCAGCCTTTGTAAACAGTCTATCACTTTCTTCTTGTAGCCACTGGTCGGATCTCTTTTCAAGCGCTCGTATGTGGTCGTGTCCTCGAGGAGGGTGTGGACTTTGGCTTCGTAATCAGCTGCGTTGAGAATCACAGTGCAACGTCCCTTGTCTGCTGGGAGGATGTTGATGCTATGATCTTTTTCCAGTGCTGAAAGTGCTTTTCTCTCTTCAGATGTGATATTTGAAGGCGGTGGTTTGGCACTCTTCAGGGTCGCTGTGACACGTAACCTCAGGTCTGCAGCCTCCGATTCAGTCATTTTGTTGTTTCTAATTGCCGTTTCAGTGGCTGTGATGTAGTCCTCTGTAGGGATGTGTTTAGAGGTGACAGAAAAGTTGAGCCCTTTAGAGAGCACCTCCTTTTCTGCCTGTGTCAGAACACGATCTGATAGGTTCTTAATCCAATTGTTTTTGCTGGTCGCTAATTTGTCTGTCTCAGTCCAAATGTCTAACTCGACCTCACCTACATTCTTTTTGTTCAAAAGAATGTTGAACTTCTTGATTTGGCGTTCTTTGCTCTTCCTGTGCTGTGCTTCTTGTGCTGTCTGTGTAAAATCCAGCACTCTTTTGAAAGCTTCTTCAGGGAGTATGCTGGTTAATTTCTCCTGTAAAGTTCCTGTTCTGTCTTTCAATTTATCAATTCTGACGTTGTTTTCCTGGATCCTTTCACTGAGCATCTGCATAAGGCTCCTTCTCCAAATCTTCTCTGCTCTGTGTCCTCTGACCGGTGATTTGATCTGCAGGCTCTTCGGGATCATATTGTTCTGTCTGCATCTAAGATTGAACCTCAAGTGATTCCTGTTGTCTGCTAGTTTCCTGGCTACAGATTCGAGTTCCCGAACTAAATCCAAGGTTTTAAACCTCCCAGCAGACAAGGGACGTTGCACTGTGATTCTCAACGCAGCTGATTACGAAGCCAAAGTCCACACCCTCCTCGAGGACACGACCACATACGGGCGCTTGAAAAGAGATCCGACCAGTGGCTACAAGAAGAAAGTGATAGACTGTTTACAAAGGCTGGAAAAAGAGGAAGCGATAGACCGGCCTCTGTATTACAGACTGTATCCTGGTGAAGCCATGCCTTGCATTTATGGCCTTCCAAAAATACACAAAAAGGATGTTCCACTCAGACCCATAGTGTGCAGCACAGATTCCATCACTTACAATGTGGCCAAGCATTTAACAACTATATTGGCTCCGCTTGTGGGGAATTCGGTACATCATGTGGAAAACACGCACAACTTTGTGGATAAAGTGAAACATCTCCAACTGGACCCAGAGGACCTCATGGTTTCATATGATGTTGTGTCCCTGTTCACCTGCATCCTGACCTCTGATGCAGTAGCAGCGGTGAGGATCAGACTGCAGGAAGACACCACCCTACAGGAAAGGACCAAACTGACACCTGAACACATATGTAAACTGTTGGACATCTGTCTGAACACCACTTACTTTCAATTCCGGGGACAATTTTACAGATAGATTCATGGCTGTGCCATGGGCTCGCCCGTCTCTCCCATAGTGGCCAACCTGTACATGGAGCACTTTGAGAAGAAGGCACTGTCCTCATTCTCAGGCATAGCCCCAAAACTGTGGCTCCGCTATGTCGATGATACTTTTGTAACAATCAAGAAACAAGAGCTGGAAACCTTCTCTGATCACATCAATGCTGTGGACCCACATATCAGGTTCACAAGAGAAGACGCTAAGGAGAATCGCTTGGCCTTTCTTGATTGTTCCACGATCAGAGGAGAGGACGGGAAACTCCAAATAGAAGTATATAGGAAACCTACACACACGGACCGGTATCTGCTCTTTGGTTCCAACCACCCACTACAGCACAAGCTGGGTGTGATCAGAACCTTACAACACAGAGCTCAAGGTGTGCCCACCAGCTCAGAGGGCAAGAAGAAAGAGGAAAAACATGTCCGAAATTCCCTCTCAGCCTGTGGTTACCCCGCTTGGGCCCTCAACAGAGTGAAGAGAACCAAAAAGCAGGACAAAAGGGAAACTGAACAGAGAAGGAAGGGTGTTTCTATCCCTTATGTGTCTGGCCTGTCGGAAAAACTGCAGAGAATTTTTAGACAACACGAAGTCCCTGTTTATTTTAAACCAGGAAACACTTTAAGACAAAAACTGGTTCACCCTAAGGACAAGTTGCCGACTCAAAAACAGAGCAATGTAGTTTATTCGATCCAATGCAGTGAAGAAAGTTGTAAAGAACGGTACATAGGTGAGACGAAACAGCCTCTACACAAGAGGCTCTATCAGCACAGAAGAAATACTAGTTCAGGACCTCAGAGTGCCGTGCATCTCCATCTTGAAGCCTCTAATCACTCGTTTGAAGACGGTGAGGTGAAGGTTTTAAGCAGGGAGAAAAGATGGTTTGAAAGAGGAGTCAAGGAAGCTATTTTTGTTAAAAAAGAAAGACCTTCTTTAAACAGAAATGGAGGGCTTAGGTTTAATCTTCCTGTTATTTATAATGGGTTACTGAACCCCTGGAAAGGTAGAGGACCAGGACAAGGACATTTAGATGCTAATCAGGTACTCAGGGTAGTTGAGCCAGGGTCTCACAAAGACAAAGAGGATTCTAATAGCCCATTAAGATTCTGAATAGGCTAGCTCGGTAGATACAAGGGGGGAGTTTCTGTTGAAACAAACAACTCTTTCTACTTCAGGAAGGCTCCTCCCAATGGGCGGGTCTTACCACAGAACAGTATTAATATCGGAGTTCTCGATCTAAATTCTTTTATTGACAATGACTCTTGGATGAGAGTCGAAACGTCTAATTTTTCAAACTGAGTCCAGATGACTACAACTGAAGCTTTGAACTATTCTTTAAAGAGTGAGTTTCCTGTTGCTGAAGGAGACGTGTTACTTCAGGTGTTAAACAGTAACTTCCCTTCGCAGAGACAGTGGACAGTGACAGACAAAACGGAGATAGTGGCTTTTATTTACCTCTGTGTCAACACCAGCGCATACTCACTTTATGATCCATTTAAAATACCGATACAGGCTCCGTTTTACAGGCAGGTCAGCCCACAGCCGCTTTATTACACTTTTATTGCGCAGCGATACGACACACACAGTACAATGTGGATAAATACTGGAGACGACTGGAGGATGTTTCACAATTATCATGTAAAAGACTATAAAAGATGTTTGTTTTCCATGCAGCTTTGTCCATTTGGTCCGTTCTTACACAACCCACTAAGATTGAAACTTAAATCATTAAAATGTTGACACGTTGTACCTTGTCATTTATCTCACCAAAAGCTGATTCATGCAAAATATAAGCGAATATTTGTGGTACATTTGATTAAACTGGCAGCACTTCACAGACTCAGAACTCAGCGTTTCTCTTCTCCCATGGCCCACGTCTTCAGGTACATGACGTGTTCTTCTTTTAAGTGCCTGGAAAATAATAAAAATACTACTTTGGCAATCGTGTAGGTTTATAATTTGACTTTATTTTGACATAACCGTTACCTAGCAGCCAGTTGCATGGGCCAAAGTTCCTCTTATATCAGATACAGATCAAATAAAAATATATGAAAACACCTTTTTTGTCAGTAAATAATGTGTCTTTTTTGGCTTTATTAGACAGTATGTAGTGGTGATGATATGGAGTAGATTATCAAAAGGTTTTTTCTTGACAAACTGCTTCTTGATTGGCGTAAAACCACCATTTATACATCATAAACACCTGTAATTGCACTGTGTAACTTTTCTGCTGGAGGTACTATTACTACTACTACTATACTTTGCGAATGAGCTTGAAAAACACGTATTCTGGAGAAACTGTGGCTGTCCAGCAGCTCATCACTGTTACGTGTTCTGAAATACTGGGCCGGGATTGATGAGGTACTGCAAACTGTCGACACAAAGCATCAGCCAGACGGTACATGTTCAAACCACTAATTACAAGGGAGGATGTCATTTTCTTTTACTTTTTAACTTGTTCGAAGTAAATGATACGAGATAATTAAACCGAGAGGAGCGTGCATTTCAGATATGATGCAAGAAGGCCATTTTCTCCAAAAATACATATAAATACAACATAAACTTGATGTCAAACACTAGATATTTGAGTGCCTGGCTATAATTGGATCTGGAACTGTCAAATTAATACTTTTACAAGCCATAAATATTCACACCATCAGAGTTCTGTCCTTTGAATGTCCATAACAGATGAAAACAATGGTGCTGTTTGGTGCTACTCTGTAAATTAGCTCATCTGTTGTGATGTTTTGCTGTTGCAATATAAATCTAGAGAATTGTTCCATCTGTTCTTCATAGTTTTTCATTAAAATTGTGAGATCATTCACCTCCCGCGACCCGAGCGTGTTTCCCCCTCAGGTTCTCCACAACAACAATCCACACGCCTCCGAGCAAAATGATACCGATGTTCATTTGGCATAGTTTTTTCTGACGCAACGCTGCACTGTACTGAGCAGCTCGCTTCAGCTCGCTTACCTCTCGTGACCCTGACTGTACTGACAAAAGCACAAATATCAATTCTCCAACTATTTCAAAAACTGCAGAACTGTATTTATGTTTTATGTGTGTGATTTGCAGCACTAAAGAACCTGAAACGTGTTGGTAAATGTGGATTGAAGTCTGCGCTCACACGCACTCACCTCTCGTGACCCGGCTGCGTGCCAGCTTCATTAAACATAATCAAGTGTGAGGCTTTTGGTTACGTGCTTCTTTCTGCTTATTAGAACTTGTTTGTAGGTGTCATTTTAGTTTGTGTGTTTTATCGTAGAATATGCTCTGATGATTTTATGATTTTATTCTGGTTTGGGACTTTTACTGGGACTAAACTGAAGTAACTAGTAAACTTCTCATGCAGTCTGCACATTGTAGAGTTCAAAATCATATTTAATCTAACTTGGAGACAGGCATCAAATGTAATTGTGACTTTATGTCAAGTTCAAAAACAACATCCATCCATCTTCTGCCGCTTTATCCGGGGCCGGGTCGCGGGGGCAGCAGTCTGAGCAGGGACTCCCAGACTTCCTCCTCCCCAGACACTTCCTCTAGCTCCTCCGGGGGGATCCCGAGGCGTTCCCAGGCCAGCCGAGAGACATAGTCTCTCCAGCGTGTCCTGGGTCTTCCCCGGGGCCTCTTCCCGGTGGGACATGCCTGAAACACCTCCCGAGCGAGGCGCCCAGGAGGCTCCGGAACAGATGCCCGAGCCACCTCAGCTGGCTCCTCTCGACGTGGAGGAGCAGAGGCTCTACTCCGAGCTCCCCCCGTGTGGCCGAGCTCCTCACCTTATCTCTAAGGGAGCGCCCAGCCACACGGTGGAGGAAACTCATTTCGACCGCTTGTATCCGCGATCTTGTTCTTTCGGTCACTACCCAAAGCTCATGACCATAGGTGAGGTCAGAACGTAGACCGACCGGTAAATAGAGAGCTTTGTCTTTCGACTCAGCTCCTTCTTTACCACAACGGTCCGATGCAGCGACTGCATCACTGCAGCCGCTGCACCGATCCGCCAGTCGATCTCACGCTCCATCCTTCCCTCACTCGTGAACAAGACCCCGAGATACTTGAACTCCTCCACTTGGGGCAAGGACTCCCCACCCACCTGAAGAGGGCAAGCCACCTTTTTCCGGTCGAGAACCATGGCCTCGGATTTGGAGGTGCTGATTCTCATCCCAGCCGCTTCACACTCGGCTGCAAACCGTCCCATGACCGTCCCAAAAACAACATATTCAACCTTATTTTATTTAAGTTTGAGTGTGACACAAAAGGTGCGCTTGTCATGTCAATTGGGACTAAACCAAGGCTAAAACTCACAACTAAACGTGGACTAGACCAGGAAACAACAATGACAGGACCAAACCAAGTCCACATCAGGTCTAAAATGTGCACAATTTAAGAACAAACAAAGACAAATATGACTGCACCCTTAGCAACACCACGGCAACGCTCCACAACTACAACTACATATTTACTAAGCTTTTGTTATGCACAATCGCTTCAAACCTCCTCATATTTTGACCCAAACAAGAGCGTGCAGATTGAATATTCTTTACATTTGCATTTAGAAGTTGTCAACGGCAGTGAGCTTGTACAATGGGGGCGAAGAGCACGAAGCGACATTCAGCAAACTGTTGATTGAGTTGGAATTACGGGCAAAGTGTGACCAAACCCTTCAGCCGTCCTTCTGTACTGCAGCCGTGGACGTGCATTACTATATTTTCTATTTCCGAACAACAACACGTGTCAATAAAAGTTTCATGTTGGACGCGACAGCACGACCTGCTCCGCACACGCAGTTCAAAGACATCGTGTTCACCTCTTGAGCGCACGTCACCCGCCAGCGTCAGACAAGAAACATAATCAAACGCCAATTCCCCCACAAACCTGTTCCCGGCTCACACTTCAAAAGGAATCGTTTGACTCGTGCGTTGCCATGGAGTATAAAGTGGGCGTGTCTAGAACTAGAACGGGCAGGTAAACAAAGGAATGTGCTAACGGTGTTTAGAAGCTTGTTCGGCTCCAAACACTCCTCCGGTGGCACGTCAGGGAGAGATTTATTAGCACTGCCCAAACACAAGAATCAGATAGAGTGTTGTGTGGGGCCAGGGGCGTGTGCGGGGCCCTTAGTCTGCGCATTAGTCACGAGTGGAGGCCTCAGAATGGGCCTCAACACATTTACACTGGTGATTAGGCTCGGCATTATCTGCGCGATAAGAGCCAAACGGTGAAAAGAAATGTCCAAACGAAACTGATAAAATGCCCAATGCTTTACAAACAGAGCTATTTTTAAAAGTACAATGGACATGACTTGTGGGCCAGTGGTGGGAGAGGTAGTGCAGGTTGTTGTTTGAGTAAAAGTACAGGTGTAAAAGCAAAATGATCGCTTGAGTAAGAGTAAAAAGTGTCACGTAAGGAAATCTGCCTGTAAAAGTGTTGACAAACCTGTGTAAAAATGTACTTTCAGAGTTAAAAAGTAAAAGTAACTAGTAAAGAACCAAATGTAATGACTCTTGATAAGGAATTGTGCATATTTTTCACAATTTTCTTCCTTTTCCTGCTCACATTTATTCATATATTATTCATATAAAGAACAAAATGTAGGGATTTTGATAAGGAATTGTGCACATTTTTAACTATTTTCTTCATTTTCCTGCTTCCTTTCATTCATATATTTGTGTTTGCTCGAAGCTGAGACTTAAAAATGAATAAAAGTACTGCTGTTGTGTACTTTCTAACAGACACACGCTCTCAGACACAGATCAGGACGTCCCAGCACATAATCTTCTGCACCATAACCTGTTCTCTTGTTTCGGCGTTTGTTTTGACTGCGTGCCAGACTTTTGATTTCCTGCAGACGGCTTTGAAAACTCACCCATGCATTTCAAATATTTCATGATAAGAGGAACGTCAACTGTCACTGTCACTGTCACTGTCACTGTCACTGTCACTGTCACTGTCACTGTCACTTGCAAAGCGTCTCAGTTATCCCAGTTTTAAGCCGTTTGACTGGATGTTTCCGTCTATTATAATTATAATCAACTTGTCAAATGTTTTCTCTTTAAGACGTTTGCTAAAAATATGTGTTCAGCTGAGAATTTAAAGCAAATGACGGTATATTGTTGACTTTAGTCTGATAACGATGCTGTGTTGGGAAGAGTACTTTGAAAATGTATTTGTTACAGAATAATGAATACCTGTTTTCAAATGTACACGACATAAGATTGAAACAGCTTTTTTGTTTGTTTCACAGTTTGTTCTGCATTTATTTATAAGATAAGTGATCTATGCACGTGCACTCACCATAACAGCTGCTTTTTCTGTTTTTCTCACAAATTCCGTGACGTTTGAAGCCTAAATTGTGTGTTCAAATACTTTAATGTATTCTTCTGATCTTCAGAAAGTAACTGTACTCTAAATACCATCAAATGAATATTAGGAATATTTATTTTAGTTACATTATTTAGTTACTTCCCAACACTGGCTATGATTGTGATAAAAAAAATACATATACATTCCCAGTGTTTGCATAGTCCATAACCATCACTCCAGAGAGTTGACTAAAAAACGTTTTTATCGTCTGAGAAACATCTCGTAAAGTCAGTAAAATGTTGCTCATGGAGTTAATGCATTTAAATGCTTTTAATGCGTTTAAATGCTTTTATTTTGTCTTGACTTGACAACTCAGTATTCACTTGTTTTAATAAGTCAGTTCTTTCATCTTCTGGGAAAAATCTGTTGCAAGGATTTTAACAAGATTGTGTTCTCAGAACCGTCTGTCGCCTCTTTAATGGAGACCAGGAATGGACACGCCCCACAATATATTTCACGTAAGTAAGTAAGTAAGTAAATAAATAAATACATTCATAAATACATAAAATACATACATAAAATACATAAAATAAAACAATATACATAAAATACATGAAATACATAAAATAAATAAAATAAATAAAATAAATAAAATAAATAAAATAAATAAAATAAATAAAATAAATAAAATAAATAAAATAAATAAAATAAATAAAATAAATAAAATAAATAAAATAAATAAAATAAATAAAATAAAAAATGTTGTTGACTGGGTTGTTGCTTGATTTATTTCCCCTTGATTCCCCTATTTCGATTCTGTGCTTGTAAAACACTATTGATTTACTTAAAAAAAAATTCCTGAGTGATAAATTACTCAGATTTTTCTTACAGCTCCTGTCACTTTATTGTCATGTCGTTGGAGTCATCGCGGGGTCAAAGTGCCGTCCCCAGGTGAGCAGGACCTGTCTTTCTGAGAGCCTGCATTAGCCTGCATTAGCCGCTGAGAGAAGGCTGTGCTCAACCAGGATTAACCCGCTGCACTTTCTGGTTGACCACGAGGACACGGGCCTCACTCAGCGCTTGTGTTTCCACGGCTTTTGTGCAAAAACATTGCAGATGTTTAGGTCATTTAAAGAAGCCACTCTTTAGACAGAGACTGGTTTAAGGAGCGGGTGAAACGTGATACAAAGTGAGGTCTGAGCGCTGATACCAGAGATTCTTAAGGATTCACGCCTGTCAGTGCAAATTAGTCACAATGAGTGGGGCAGATAACTAGACACCAATATTGTGTCAAATTAGTCAAATTAGCGGAGAGTGCTTGGCCTTTTTTAGCGCTGAGAACTGAGTCAGAAGGTTTGCTAACTAGCTTAGCCCACTTGTACAAGAGTTACAATCTCTACAGTCTCTCTGGACATTTATTTATTTTATATTTGCAGCATTGATATTGACATCACTTGACTGCTGTGCTTAGAAAGTTAATTGTACATACAAAATACTGCATAACAATAAGTCATTTTTCTATCTGATGGTACTGGCCTGAGGAACTGTCTTTATTATGATGATTATTGTGAATGTTGGTTAGAATTTATACTGATTGCTGTACCTTTCTGAACAGATTCTTCAGGTATTAAAAACAACATATAAATATCCATAAGTGCACGTGCCGACTCCACGTCTCCGTGTTGATGTTATCGCAAAATGTTCTACAGTTTTGCATTAGACACGTCTCTCTTTGTGGACACAGGTCACATTTGTAGAGAGTTGAGTAAGAACAATGCATGTTAAATGCAAGCTAGATGAGTTTAAGGTCATGCTATGGACCATTCAGGAAAACCAACGACATCTCTATGAAGTAGAGCAGAAATGTTGCAGAATGTACCTTTATATTGTTGCATAAAAATAAGCAACAATGATTTGGACGTACTTGGCATCGTTTGTGATACAAGCATCAAGTAAAAAACAAATGCAAAATGGATTCCAGTTCAAATACGGTATTCAAATTGTCACTTTTGGGCTATTCTTCTGTGTTAAAGGTCTCATTACTGTCACCAGGAAGTGTTTCGTCTCTGCATCTAAGAAATGTAACATGACCAACTTTAGTTTTCACGTCACAATCTTAATTAAACCATAATTCACCCTCGTGTTTTCCGAATTACCTGTCGATAACTTCATTCTAACGTCTTGAGCTGCGCCTGCCTCCTCGGCCTCTCCGACCTCACAAGCCTAATGCCATCGGCCCCATAAAACGCAGTAATTACAGGGCATTCTCCCGTCTCTCAACTCATTTATAGGTGTTTTTCCACTTGTTGTAGATTGTGTTGACATCAGGAGCCGCAGATAAGATACGCTGCAGCTCCAGCGTCTTCATATCAGTCGTGTCTCCGCAAAAGTTGTAACCCTTGGTCTATGAGACGGTTGCCCACGCATGTTCAGAAGTGGCTGTGATAGGGATGGGCTGCGTTGTTTTGAACTCGATGCGAGAGATACTGTCAGCTGAAAGATTTATTCAGACTGGTATGCGAGATGTAAATAAAGCCCGCCTCTTTTTGAATAATAAACCCGGTGCCAAAATAACCATAGACACAAAAGCAATGTAAACTCTGGCACTGCACTAAATATGCTCTTCATGAGGCCTACGTGTCTTTTCCCTGTTATAAGATGTTTGTAAAGAGTTTATATTCTGGGTTTATTTGTTCATTGTTACCGTATTTTCAGCACTATAAGGCTCACAGGATTATAAGGTGCACTGTCAATGAATGGTCTATTGTTTTTAATCATTTTTCATATATCAGAATCTGAATTAGAAAAGGTTGTCAATGAACAGAATTCACAAACATAGGAACTTGTTTTGGTGATCCGGTATACAAGGCGCACTGGACTATAAGGCGCACTGTTGCTTTTTGTGAAAATGAAAAGCTTTTAAGTGCGCCTTATTGTGCGGATAATACAGTAATTGGAGGAAAATAATGTTGCGTTCCAGTTGTCCTCAACGTTGAATTGTTGGAATTGTCCCATTTTCGACTTGTTCATTTAAACTGAAATCAAAATCAGGATTCCTACATTTCAGAATCGAAGAATTCCACAGGGGCCTGTGTTTGGTGAAAGTTAAAAAGTATTGATAGCACTTGTATTATTTTCTCAGTGAGCCTGCTCCTGCGCTGCCTTTCAGTTTCTGCAGATAAGAAATGTACTTCCATGCTCTGTTATGCTAATGTTGCTAAAGTCTACACAGAGTCAACAAAGGCAAAAACTCACTCTTACTCGCTCGTTCCCTCAGCGACGAGCCGTTCTATCTGTCAATCAAACCTGTTGCTAACGCGAGCTAAAGCCGAACCTCGGCGAACAAAGGCACCTCATTGGTCAAGGTTATTATTGTTCATCAAACTTTAATTTATGACATTTTAAGACCAGAATGTCGACTCTGACAGCAGTAGTTACAGAGAAAGAGGCGCAGATGTTTCAGAAGAAAGCGAGGGGCCGATTAGCACGCAGGCTCACTTCCTAGCAGTTAGCAGTTAGCTATGTCCACTCACGCATACAGTCTATAGAAATGCCTAATGATACAGTATCGGTGAGTAGCCTGATGGCGTACAGTGGCGTAAAAGTCTTTATATATGGATTATATTGCAAAACTCAAATGGATTATAGTTGTAGCATCTTCTATTCAAACAAATGTAATTATAGAATTAATCTTAGGAATTCATCAGGTTATGTTTCACCACCCAAAGTCGTGCGTGTGGAGGTGAAGTGAATCAATGAGTGACTGTCCTGTGACTCAGACCTTCTGCAGGACGAGCCTCACACGCCTCAACGGACAAACTGACCACCTGAGATCACATGGAACAAGATGGATTAGTACTACTACAAAAAGTATATACGTGCTGTTGTTCACGATGGTTATGGATGTGAAAGATGTGACACAGCATCTCAACACGTTCACACAAGAAGATGCATCTGAATCATAGACAAAAATGTGATGGTTGGACTTGAAACATCAGACCCATTAAACGACTGCGTAAAAGAATAAAGTTAATTATTTGGCCTAATGATTGATGATGATTGAACTACATTTTTTGTGATCATTTTTATTTCAGTGTCAAAAATCTTTCTTGTTACATTTAGTGTTTATGTTGTTTGCTTTTTGCAGACATTTTCCTGTATTTTTTAAACTACAAAGGGCAAATAAACATGAACTAACTAATAATCATGAGTCTAACGCGTGCTGCAGAGATGCTTTTATCAAAAACAGAGCAACAATATCATTTCAAAATGCACAAACTTCTTTTATTTGAAAATAGTTATCACGGAGTCAGTTCAGTTTGCATAGTTTCGCCTGAAGCTGAGTAAACAAACTCAACACACTCAACGTTCATAAATACTGTACAATATTATGTAACTATCCCGTGCATTCTCGCAGCATTTGCACCTGCAGAAACCTCTACTTTGCACGAACCCCGTCACAACGCCCGGCGCAGTAAGCCTTAAGATGACCGGTGCCACTCAAACAGATCCCTGAGAACAGATCACCGGAGCGGATCCCGTCTGAGAGGAATGTGAGCGTGAGTCAGAGTCCTGGGCAAACACAGACGTGTGCCTGAGTCATAACCACCGACACACGTGGAGCTGGACACGTGGAGCCACTCTGACAGGGACAAACCCGAGCATCGGACCACTGCACCTGACCACTGCACCTGACCACTGCACCTGACCACTAGATCAGACCACTGCATCGTACCACTACATCGGACCACTGCATCGGACCGCTGCATTGCTCCACTGCATAGGACCACTGTATCGGACCACTGCATCGGACCACTACATCGGACCACTGCATCGGACCGCTGCATTGCTCCACTGCATAGGACCACTGTATCGGACCACTGCATCGGACCACTGCATCGGACCGCTACATTGGACCGCTACATTGGACCGCTGCATTGCTCCACTGCATAGGACCACTGCATCGGACCACTGCATCGGACCGCTGCATTGCTCCACTGCATAGGACCACTGCATTGCTCCACTGCATAGGACCACTGCATAGGACCACTGCATTGCTCCACTGCATAGGACCACTGCATAGGACCACTGCATAGGACCACTGCATTGCTCCACTGCATAGGACCACTGCATCGGACCACTGCATCGGACCGCTGCATTGCTCCACTGCATAGGACCACTGCATTGCTCCACTGCATAGGACCACTGCATAGGACCACTGCATTGCTCCACTGCATAGGACCACTGCATAGGACCACTGCATAGGACCACTGCATTGCTCCACTGCATAGGACCACTGCATCGGACCACTGCATCGGACCGCTGCATTGCTCCACTGCATAGGACCACTGCATCGGACCACTGCATCGCTCCACCGGTAATGCACCTGCAGCGATCCACACAAAGTCTTCACTAAATGCAAATGACTCATGAATTCACTATTATATCCAACTGTTTGAATTGTCTCTTTTGGGCTGGACCGTATAAAAGTACAATCTTCTGCAGTGATACGGGCGTCGGCGCGTCACATTGTGGGACGAGGCCGGCTCCAGTTGATTCAATGGGAAACACGGCTTTTTCTAATACACTTCCTGGTAAACACTGCATATTAAAGCACAACTTAAAGTCTTAATGGAAGTTTTTGACATAGTGTTACCGCAAAAAAAGTCAGCTGATTGTTCTGTAGATGTTAAAATACAGCTAGCATCGCAGTAGCATTCAGCTCGTATCTGCAGTTAGCGTTCTACACACATTTTGGCTGTTTTTTATTCTTCTTCCATGTCTTCTGGCAGCTGAGCTAAAGGCTAACTGTGTGTGCTTCTGGTCAGCATCTAGTGACACTAAACTTGCTCTTTTACATGTTATTTGTGAGGAGATCAGACAAATGACATTGTTTGACAGTTTTACGGATGAAGATTGGCTTCACCATTCGTTTGTATGTAAAGGAACGCGACTCCAGGGTTTACATCGGCGAGACAAGTGATCGAGTTTGAGCAACAGGCAGGGTTTTCCGTCTATGAATGTCTCTGCTGGTTCCTTTTCCACCACTGACAGCGCCCACTCGCATAAAGTCAACCGCCAATAAAAACAAACTTGAGACGAGCAATGTGTGAGACAATAGCGTGGGCCCAAAGCAAGAATGCCCCTGTCGAGTGACAAATGCAGAGGAAAACAACTTAGAATAAAAAACAGCACTGCACATTCACTTTCTCCCCCCAAAAAATACATATTAAAGGTGCTATGTACAGTAACTTTTCTGTTGGAGCGTTCGTCACCTGCTTGTCTCTGGAATGTTCCACAGTATAACATTCACTTTCCTTCTTTCATTAGTCAGTTGTGTTTACCACTTGTCTCCATGGAGATCGCTACGTTTATGCCATTTTGGGGAACATTCCAGGCAAAACGGCAACATTTCTGCAGAGGAAAGAAGGCTCTGGCCTCTACCAGAAACAGAACCTAGTGCACCTTTAAGACAAATAAGAATGGTAAACGTTGGTTATCCATTATTTTATGAAGCAAACGTTTTGCATTTGAACATTATTTAACCAGGAAAGTCCCACAAAGACTCTATGAATCATTTTCAAGTGAGTCCTGTGGATGTTTTTCATTTCAGTTTTGTTTTACCATGAAAGAAAACCATGGGGAGAATCGAAGATGAAATCTAAACCAGGTCTAAAGAGCGGATTTGTGAATTAAACAGTGAATAATTTGGCATCAAAGAGACATTTAGTATCTTATTTATCTTATCCAGCAGCAGCAGTAAGTTATACAGTGCTGTGTGTCTAGCTCTGGTCAATATTGTAATACATTTTTGCAACATTCATACGCATTCTTAATTCCATCCGAGTGCCACTTCAGTGCGCACCTTCAGAGTGCAAAGGTTTTGGGTGATTGTTGAGATTGCAAACAGGATGTTGGTTCTCTGGTCGGTTCACGTCGTATTTACTGGAGCGATTAAAGCCGAGAGCAAACAGCGTGAGTCACTGAGTCAATACGAGGAATGTCTTCATCGGGAAGATAGAAAGACAAGCGAGTTCTGTTACAAGGAAACGAGTGCAACAAGTGTGCAGTGCTTTTACTATGGGCCCGAGGTGGACAGAAACACAGTATGAGTTTCACATTAGAGGAAGTGGCCATAGTTGTAACACAGTTGTAACAGTATCAGGATAAACAGTATACCATATTTTCTGCACTATAAGGCGCACTGACGATGAATGGTCTATTTTCGATCATTTTTCATATATAAGGCTCACCGGACTATAAGGCGCATTAAGCGAAACAAAACGTGTGCCACACAAAATTGGTCAGTAAAGCACAATCAGAATGAATCCATATATAAGTCACACTGGATTATAGGGCACTGTTGTTTTTTGAGAAAATTAAAGGCTTTTAAATGTGCCTTAAAGTGAATATAGTGAAAATACGGTAAATCTTGTTGTATTTTATCTAGTAGTAATAGTAATTTAGCTGCCAAAGTAGTATTATAGTTTTATTATCGTTGTTTTTTTAATTTATTTTTCCATCTATAACTTAGTGCACTGCTTTTCTGCTTTCATAATTCTTTATCCGTTATCATATTATATTATTAATGATGTTGAAGTTCAATATTTGTCTTTCCATGTCTTCACCTTTGAACACAGTTGAACAGAAATGGCATTGGTGCTTGGTAAACATATGATGAGGTTATACAACATGCTTTTTTTGTCGCGTTTCAGCCTCATTTTACAAAGGAATTTCCAGAACAAACTGTGATGTCAGCTTTGCATGTCAACTCTACATGTTTGCTTTGTCCTTTACCAACAGGATTCACACCTGTCACTGACACAAACCCCTGATGGAATCCTCAACACTGTCGCTGTTTGTGGACTTTCATATTCATAACCGACTCATTCCAGGCTCATTCCAGGCTCTGTCCTGAGTGGTTCAGGATCGGATCTCTGTCTGTGGGAGTCGGATCTCTGTCTGTGGGAGTCAGATCTCTGTCTGTGGGAGTCGGATCTCTGTCTGTGGGAGTCGGATCTCTGTCTGTGGGAGTCGGATCTCTGTCTGTGGGAGTCGGATCTCTGTCTGTGGGAGTCAGATCTCTGTCTGTGGGAGTCGGATCTCTGTCAGTGGGAGTCGGATCTCTGTCAGTGGGAGTCGGATCTCTGTCTGTGGGAGTCTGTGGTTCTCCTCGACGTTTCTGCTCTTTCCCAAAGGGTTTTGTAGATTTTCTGTAGCCGAGAAGGAGGGTCTAAAGACATTCATCCACTTGCTAATTTTCTGTGAACCTTGTTTAATCTGCTTCTCTGCTCTCGTGATTTTGGTGTATTAATATAAATGGAATTGGATTTGGCTACGGTAAATTTACAAGGCGATTGCAGAATGTGTTAATGTTGAAGTGTTACACAGACAAGCTGCCATGTTTTGTGTTTCTAAATGAGTGCAGATATCAAGGCACCACTTCTTTACTTCTTGAAGAATTTATAATAAACCTAAGCCTAATTCTGTTCATCTAAATAGAGAACGAGGGAAAGGTCTTGCTGCTAAAATATTATATAAAGTAGATTTGTGTTTAAAGTTCATGTGCACCAACAACTCTGCAACACACTGTTTCTCTGAGCGGCTTGAAAACCGCGTTATATTCCGCACAGATGATTTGCTATTGAGATGGACAGTTCTGTGTGATACGAGCAGAAGGAGGAACACAGTTAACTTAGAGTTATCTATCTACATGGAGACGAGCAGGGGACGCCACTAAGCCGAGTTACTGGTCAAATCTGTGGAGAGGCGAGCACACTCACAGAATGAATGTTTTTCATGTGTATTTTTTAGCAGCGTCATGAGTTTGGATCCGGCTCGTAACAGTTTGCTGCAGAGTCCTTACTGCACGTCCCCGTTTCACGATGTGCTGTCGTGTTTGGAGAGGCTTCGGCCCAAAGGATCCTTAGAGAAAAGACAGAAAAAAGGAAAACACTTGTAACTGAAAAAATGTCACAATAGATACGTTTTGTGCCATACTGTGGAACATTATGAGACATCCTGGAAAACGTAGTCTAATTACATTCATTTATCCAATACATCAGAATCAATAGTTATTTAGTATAATAAATTGATTGGTGGAAATATCCATCATGTTGTATCAGTGAAATGAATACATGTTGATCTAACTGTAGGATTTATTTCAGTTTGACCTCAATGCTGAAGCTATCATCAAGATGATGTGTTGTAATCACAACATGTCATTCGAAAAGCCTTTAATCCTGATAAGATCTGCTTCTCAGTTGCACAAAACCTGCAGTATGTGAGCATGGGCCAGGTTTCACTTTGTGGCATTAAACCAACTAGTGCAACTAGTTCCTTTGGAACCGTGCGTCAGGTTTAGAAGGAACTAGTTACTCTTTATGAATCTGTGCCAAACGCTATGGAAGACAGAAAGCATCATGTGTGTGGTTGTCTTTATTTACTCATTAAAGGGGTGAAAATCCCTTAGGGGAATGTTGCAAGTTCTGCCCAAAGAGAGGAGAGAAGAGAGAGAAGAGAGAGGAGAGAGAGAAGAGAGAGAGGAGAGGGAGGAGAGAGAGAAGAGAGAGAAGAGAGAGAAGAGAGAGAGGAGAGGGAGGAGAGAGAGAAGAGAGAGAAGAGAGAGAAGAGAGAGAGGAGAGGGAGGAGAGAGAGAAGAGAGAGAAGAGAGAGAAGAGAGAGAAGAGAGAGAGGAGAGAGGAGAAAGAGGAGAGAGAGAAGAGAGAGGAGAGAGAGAGGAGAGAGGAGAGAGAGAGAGAGAGAGAGAGAAGAGAGAGGAGAGAGAGAGGAGAGAGGAGAGAGAGAAGAGAGAGGAGAGAGAGAGAGAGAGAGAGAGAGGAGAGAGAGAGGAGAGAGGAGAGAGAGAAGAGAGAGGAGAGAGAGAGAGAGAGAGAGAGAGAGAGAGAAGAGAGAGGAGAGAGAGAGGAGAGAGGAGAAAGAGCGAGCATGCCCACACTTGGAGTCAGGGGGAGAGAACCTGATATTTAATCTATGTACAAAGCCGCTCTGCAGCGTTGTGTTGCATGTTGTGTTGCGTGTTGTGTTGCGTGTTGTGTTACGTGTTGTGTTGCGTGTTGTGTTACGTGTTGTGTTACGTGTTGTGTTGTGTGTTGTGTTGCGTGTTTTGTTGCGTGTTGTGTTGCGTGTTGTGTTGCGTGTTGTGTTACGTGTTTTGTTACGTGTTTTGTTGCGTGTTGTGTTGCGTGTTGTGTGTTGTGTTACGTGTTGTGTTGCGTGTTGTGTTACGTGTTGTGTTACGTGTTGTGTTGTGTGTTGTGTTGCGTGTTTTGTTGCGTGTTGTGTGTTGTGTTGCGTGTTGTGTTACGTGTTTTGTTACGTGTTTTGTTGCGTGTTGTGTTGCGTGTTGTGTGTTGTGTTACGTGTTGTGTTGCGTGTTGTGTTGCGTGTTGTGTGTTGTGTTACGTGTTGTGTTGCGTGTTGTGTTACGTGTTGTGTTACGTGTTGTGTTGTGTGTTGTGTTGCGTGTTTTGTTGCGTGTTGTGTTGCGTGTTGTGTTGCGTGTTGTGTTACGTGTTTTGTTACGTGTTTTGTTGCGTGTTGTGTTGCGTGTTGTGTGTTGTGTTACGTGTTGTGTTGCGTGTTGTGTTGCGTGTTGTGTTGCGCGTTGCGTGTTGTGTTGCGTGTTGTGTTACGTGTTTTGTTACGTGTTGTGTTGCGTGTTGTGTTGCGTGTTGTGTTGCGTGTTGTGTTATGTGTTGTGTTGCGTGTTGTGTTGCGTGTTGTGTGTTCTGTTGCGTGTTGTGTTACGTGTTGTGTTGCGTGTTGTGTTGCGTGTCGTGTTGCGTGTCGTGTTACGTGTCGTGTTGCGTGTCGTGTTGCGTGTCGTGTTACGTATCGTGTTGCGTGTCGTGTTGCGTGTCGTGTTGCGTGTCGTGTTACGTGTTGTGTTGTGTTGCATGTTGTGTTACGTGTTGTGTTGCGTGTTGTGTTACGTGTTGTGTTGCGTGTTGTGTTGCGTGTTGTGTTGCGTGTTGCATGTTGTGTTGCATGTTGTGTTACATGTTGTGTTGCATGTTGTGTTGCATGTTCTGTTGCATGTTCTGTTGCATGTTCTGTTACGTGTTCTGTTACGTGTTGTGTTGCGTGTTGTGTTGCGTGTTGTGTTACGTGTTGTGTTACGTGTTTTGTTACGTGTTGTGTTACGTGTTGTGTTGCGTGTTGTGTTGCGTGTTGTGTCACGGGTTGTGTTGCGTGTTGTGTTGCGTGTTGTGTTACGTGTTGTGTTGCGTGTTGTGTTGCGTGTTGTGTTGCGTGTTGTGTTACATGTTGTGTTGCACGTTGTGTTACACGTTGTGTTGCGTGTCGTGTTGCGTGTCGTGTTGCATGTCGTGTTGCCTGTCGTGTTGCGTGTTTTGTTACGTGTTTTGTTACGTGTTTTGTTACGTGTTGTGTTGCGTGTTGTGTTGCGTGTTGTGTTATGTGTTGTGTTGCGTGTTGTGTTGCGTGTTGTGTTGCGTGTTGTGTTGCATGTTTTGTTAAATGTTGTGTTACATGTTGTGTTACACGTTGTGTTGCACGTTGTGTTACACGTTGTGTTGCATGTCGTGTTGCATGTTCTGTTACATGTTGTGTTACATGTTGTGTTACATGTTGTGTTACATGTTGCGTTGCATGTTGCGTTGCATGTTGTGTTGCATGTTCTGTTACATGTTCTGTTACATGTTGTGTTACATGTTGTGTTACATGTTGTGTTACATGTTGCGTTACATGTTGCGTTACATGTTGCGTTACATGTTGTGTTGCATGTTCTGTTACATGTTCTGTTACATGTTGTGTTACATGTTGTGTTACATGTTGCGTTACATGTTGCGTTGCATGTTGCGTTACATGTTGCGTTACATGTTGTGTTGCATGTTGTGTTACATGTTGTGTTGCATGTTGTGTTACATGTTGTGTTACATGTTGCGTTACATGTTGCGTTGCATGTTGCGTTACATGTTGTGTTACATGTTGTGTTGCATGTTGTGTTACATGTTGTGTTGCATGTTGTGTTACATGTTGTGTTACATGTTGTGTTGCATGTTGTGTTACATGTTGTGTTGCATGTTGTGTTACATGTTGTGTTACATGTTGCGTTGCATGTTGTGTTACATGTTGTGTTGCATGTTGTGTTACATGTTGTGTTGCATGTTGTGTTACATGTTGTGTTACATGTTGTGTTGCATGTTGTGTTACATGTTGTGTTGCATGTTGTGTTACATGTTGTGTTACATGTTGCGTTGCATGTTGTGTTACATGTTGTGTTACATGTTGTGTTGCATGTTGTGTTACATGTTGTGTTACATGTTGTGTTGCATGTTGTGTTACATGTTGTGTTGCATGTTGTGTTACATGTTGTGTTACATGTTGTGTTGCATGTTGTGTTACATGTTGTGTTGCATGTTGTGTTACATGTTGTGTTACATGTTGTGTTACATGTTGTGTTACATGTTGTGTTGCATGTTGTGTTACATGTTGTGTTGCATGTTGTGTTACATGTTGTGTTACATGTTGCGTTGCATGTTGTGTTACATGTTGTGTTACATGTTGTGTTGCATGTTGTGTTACATGTTGTGTTACATGTTGCGTTACATGTTGCGTTGCATGTTGCGTTACATGTTGTGTTACATGTTGTGTTGCATGTTGTGTTACATGTTGTGTTGCATGTTGTGTTACATGTTGTGTTACATGTTGTGTTGCATGTTGTGTTACATGTTGTGTTGCATGTTGTGTTACATGTTGTGTTACATGTTGCGTTGCATGTTGTGTTACATGTTGTGTTACATGTTGTGTTGCATGTTGTGTTACATGTTGTGTTGCATGTCATTATCCACAGTATTAACTCTAAGTTTAAACACAGATAATAAAAGAGAGAAAATACATTTCTCACATTTCTTGTTGGATTCAGATGTGACGCTCTTGTAGAAAAGTGAGATGAGCTCAAAACATAAACTCGCTTTGGGGACGACGTGTTACAATGTGTGACCTCCTGTTCTGATGTTCTCCTGAGATAATTCTAACACATCCACACTCATCACAATCCTGCCTTAAATCTCAGAAATGAGGCTCTTAAATGTACGTATTATAACTGGACAATAAAGTCTGCAGAATGTACCGTTGTTTTTCATCCTCAGCTTGACTCGGGGCGCGCTCATATTTGCACTAAAAACACATTCAAATTAGGACTAAACTAGAATAAACTAAACCTGGAAGGAGTAAACCAGGACTAAAACAGGACCAAATCAAGTCTCCAAAGTCTCCAAGTGTGAACGCACCATTAAAGCTGGAACAAACATCAACATCACACTGTTTTTTTAAGTATTTAACTCTGTATTTAAGCAGATTTCCTCTTTGTTTTTTGGTCTAAAATCAAAACAAGTGCCAAAGATTTCATTGAATTTGAAGTTAACTCTTCTTTGCATAGTTTTTGTGTATTTCTCAATCACCACCAAAACATCGACATCAAACCTACTCCAACAACCGCCTTTGTAAAATGAAAATCACATGTTTAAAGGACCCGCTTCATCATAAATACTCAACATTTCACGCTCCATACACAATAAATGCCTAGAATAATATTTTCACTGAGCGTTTTCTGCACATTTTGCACAGTTTGATCTGCTCCAACTGCAGTAAAACTCAGAGAATCCCAGTCCGGGCCGTTCCCTCGCTAAAGTCCCCACATTTCCCCATGTTTTCATTCATAATCCTGTTGAATTCTGGTTGGCGTCCGGAGCGTTTTGCACCTGCAGGTCAGTCATGTGTTTTCAGAGCTCCAAGTGGTTATAAGACGGAAAAGTGAAAACAGTCAAGCGAAAATCCCCACTCGGATAACTTTCATAATAAACTCCGAAAAGCGCTGGACGTGTAGAGTTTCAGGGGGAAAATGGCCTGCAGATGGAGCGATGTGAGCGCTCGTAAAACAGCTGCAACGCGTCAAAAACCGTGCGGGATGTGAAATATGCGCCGCGTCAAAAAAAGTTGTTGGCGTTTCATTATTGAATTTATGTGCGCGATAAAGAGGAAATCCTAACAGAGGACGTGTTAAACTGGAGTGGGTTTGAACCTGGGTGAACTGTGAGGATGGACAGGTGCAGACAGGTGCAGACAGGTGGACCGGACAGCGCTCAAAAACATCTTTAAATACATTCAAACGCGCATTCTTCCTGTTGGAGTTGGATTTGGTTTTGGTCAAATGTGTTTACGTAAAGTAGTATTTAGCATTTTGACTTGGAACATGAAAAAAAAGAGGCCTGAAATCAGTTGTGATCGAAACATTATTTTTTAGCAGTAATGTAGATAAAATTGCTAAAAATACCTTTGAAAAATACCTTAAAATGACTAAGAAATACCTAAAAAACACTTTAAAAATGCCTAAAAATATTTAAAAATACCAACAACAAAAAAACTTTAAAATGCCTAAAAATTATTTTTTTTTAAATGCCTATCAAATACCTAAAAAACACTTAAAAATGCCTAAAAAATATATAAAGATCTTTAAAAAATACCTAAAGAAAAAATATCTAAAATTGTGCCTAAAAAATCTTTAAAATGTAAAAAAATACCTCAAAAATACATAAGAAATGCCTTGAAAATACCTATAAAAAAAAAACTTGTAAAAGCCTAAAAAAATAGTTTAAAAATCCATAAAAAAACACTTGAAAATACCTAAAGAAAAAATATCTAAAATAATCCCTAGAAAAATCTTTAAAATGTAAAAAAAAAATACAGAAAAAATGCCTTGAAAATACCTAAAATGTTGGACAATGGTGGGAAAGTTTGTCTCAATGTCTGAATCACAAACATGCACAGAGAACTCAGAGTGTGTTCAACACCCAAACTCAAATCATGTCCATAAACCTGTGGGACCAGTCTTGTCCCAGTCGTGTCCCAGTCTTGTCCCAGTCGTGTCCCAGTCTTGTCCCAGTCTTGTCCCAGTCGTGTCCCGGTCTTGTCCCAGTCTTGTCCCAATCGTGTCCCAGTCTTGTCCCAGTCTTGTCCCAATTGTGTCCCAGTCTTGTCCCAGTCTTGTCCCAGTCGTGTCCCAGTCTTTTCCCAGTCTTGTCCCAGTCTTGTCCCAGTCGTGTCCCAGTCTTGTCCCAGTCTTGTCCCAGTCGTGTCCCAGTCTTGTCCCAGTCTCGTCCCAGTCTTGTCCCAGTCTTGTCCCAGTCGTGTCCCAGTTTTGTCCCAGTCGTGTCCCAGTCTTGTCCCAGTCTTGTCCCGGTCTTGTCCCAGTCTTGTCCCAGTCTTGTCCCAGTCGTGTCCCAGTTTTGTCCCAGTCGTGTCCCAGTCTTGTCCCGGTCTTGTCCCGGTCTTGTCCCAGTCTTGTCCAGTCTATTCTTCCTGTTGGAGTTGGAGTTTCAGGTGGTGTTTTGTCCCCGTCCAAACACCTTGTCTGGGCTGTGGACAGTTGAGGTTGATTGGACGAAGAGCGAAGGGAAAATCAGGAGAAAATATTATGATCCAAGTTGAACTCGCAGCCTTTTTGAACCGAGTCACATTAAACTAGTCACATTAAACTTTCTGTGATAAGCAGCTGTAGCAAGTGGAATAACTCAAACACATGGTTTTGTTTCAACCAGGAAAGGATTTCACAAACAAATCACTGAGATGCAACTGAGATTTTTTCATGTATTCACTTTAAGGCCAAGATCCTGACAGGTCCAAACATCCACAATGCAATGGGGCGAGAGAAGCATTTATTAAAGGAGACACGCTAGGCTTTTTCAGGAATTTAGTACTGAACTTTTACATAAATAGACTATAATTTGACATTTTGTTCATTGTAAACAGCGATATTGGTCTAAAATGGCTCCGTAATGGAAACAGATCCATTCACTTCCTGTTCAAAACGGCAGAATTGATAAGCCTCATATAAAAAGGCCTGAAATCAGTTGTAATCGAAACATTATCTTTTAGCAGTAATATGGATAAAATAGCTAGGCACTGCAGCGCCTTAACGTTACATCAAAATGACAAAAGTATTTGCACATTTGAGTAGAAGTATAACTCAACTATACTACAACTATACAACTGTACTACAACTATAGGAGCCTTTGTAGAGCAACAAAAACACATATGCGGGTCATGTTGGTCAGCTGTTTTTCCTCAGTTAAAGCAGTTTACAAGAAAAATGCTGGAGGAATTCCCATGATCCTTTGCCAGCACAAATCTGGGGAAAAAATCTGTTTATTTTGAGGTTGCACAGCATTTGACCAAAAAAGCGATCCAAGTACTTCACTTTTTTACAACTTTGTTCCCACTTCAGGCTGTTGGGATGCGTTTCACACTCAAACTGAACCCAGAACTCAACCCGGAGCGGATCTGTGGAGAGGTGACACCTAAAGACACTCACATAAAGACACATTTTGATCAGTTTAGCGCCAGATTGTGCAACAAGCAGTAAACAACTCCATGGAGACAAGCAGGAGAGGGAGAAGAGAGAGAAGAGAGAGAAGAGAGAGAAGAGAGGAGAGAGAGATGTGAGAGGAGAGAGAAGATGAGAGTGAGAGGAGAGAAGAGAAAGGAGAGAGAGAAGAGAAGAGAGAGAAGGGAGAGGAGAGAGAGAAGGAGAGAGAGAAGGGAGAGGAGAGAGAGAAGAGAGAGGAGAGAGAGAAGGAGAGAGAGAAGGGAGAGGAGAGAGAGAAGAGAGAGGAGAGAGAGAAGGAGAGAGAGAAGGGAGAGGAGAGAGAATCCAGTCCGGGCCGTTCCTTCGTTAAAGTCTCCACATTTCCCTCATGTTTCATTCATAATCCTGTTTCATGTATGATGTGATGAAGCAGGTCACACACACTACTCTTCTGTACTGAACCTTTTATTCTTCCTTCTCTTCGTCTCTTTTGTATTTCTCCACCACCATTTCCCTTCTCCGTCTCCAAACTTGTTGTCGTGACCTTCTTTGTGGTTTTCTCTTCATCTCCTCCTGGTCTCCTCCTGGTCTCCTCCTGGTCTCCCCCTTGTCTCCTCCTGGTCTCCTCCTGGTCTCCTCCTGGTCTCCTCCTGGTCTCCCCCTTGTCTCCTTCTGGTCTCCTCCTGGTCTCCTCCTCGTCTCCTCCTGGTCTCCTCCTGGTCTCCTCCTCGTCTCCTCCTCGTCTCCTCCTGGTCTCCTCCTGGTCTCCGGGTCGTCCTGTGGCTGAAGCCTCCATCTGCCCCTCCACCAGGGCTATTTTTCCTTTAGTTTTCTATCTTTTTTCCTCGGAGTGGCATAAAGAGCCGGGGCCAGACCTGAGCGGGATCAAAGTGGTCATTAGCGGCGCCCACAACCCTGAGACATGGCAGACCGAAGAGCAGACCAAACGGTGGCGGGCGAGGACTAAATTGGGAACAAGGGTTTGCATTCAGCGCCAAGGAATTATGTGTCGTAGGCAATTCCCGCTGAGCGACAGCAGTGTTTGAATCACTTGTGTTTTTCATATAGTTTAGGAGAAACAAACATGTTTATGATAATGAGAGGAGCAAGTGCTGGACATTAGAGACAGGCAAGTTGTAAGTGTTTGGTGGATTTGGTTTTGGTCAAATGTGTTTACGTAGAGTAGGACATTTACTTTAGCATTTTGACTTGTACAGGAAAAAAAAGGTGTTCGATGCACAAAACAATAAAGGGAATAAAGTTGTAATCGAAACATTATTTTTTAGCAGTAATGTAGATAAAATAGCTAAAAATATCTATCAAAAAAAACTTTAAAATGCCAAAAAAATACCTAAAAACACTTAAAAATGCCGAAAAAATATATACAAATATTTGAAAATACCTAAAAAAAAACAAAAAAATTAAAAATGCCTAAAAAATACAATAAAGAAACTTGAAAATGCCTAAAAAATATATTAAAATATTTTAAAATACCTAAAGAAAAAATATATTAAAAATGCCTAAAAAATAATTCAAAATGTCTAAAAAAAATGCCTTAAAAATACAGAAAAAATGCCTTGAAAATACCTAAAATGTTGGACAATGGTGGGAAAGTTTGTCTAAATGTCTGAATCACAACATGCACAGAGAACTCAGAGTGTGTTCAACACCCAAACTCAAATCATGCCCATAATCCTGTCGGACCGGTCTTGTCCCAGTCTTGTCCCAGTCGTCCCAGTCTTGTCCCAGTCTTGTCCCAGTCTTGTCCCAGTCTTGTCCCAGTCTTGTCCCAGTCTTGTCCCGGTCTTGTCCCGGTCTTGTCCCAGTCTACAGAGCACGTTAAGCTGCTGAGAGATGTTCAGGGACGTCTAGTAATTTAGCATCAGCTCCAAAACTTTGCAGATCTGATTTAAAAGTCCTACAACAATAACACAACAACACAAACAAGACAAGCATCAACTCATTTACGTTTTCTCTTGCACACATTGAAACTGGACTCTTTCTGTTATTTTATCCTAGTTTTGTGTATTTTATCTGTGTTTCTCTTTTGTTGTGACGTGTTACCGTTTGTGAATGAAATGTGCTCTATAAATAAAGGTTTTTCTTCTGCTGTAAGATTGTATTCAAGACGCCTCAATCGTATTTTCCGTGTTTACATGCGTTTTTAAGTTAAAAAATAAAATAAAAATTGGACTTGGCCACTTCTCCGGTTTTCCTGGCCGGCGTGGTGACTGTGTTTTTAATGATGTACCTCACCGTTTTTTGTTGTTTTTTGTTCTTTTTTGTGATGAAATACTCAGTAAAAAGAACATAAAAAAAACTGCTTTGATTCAATCAGTGGGGCACATCACCAAACCTTAAGAGAAAACATTCAAAAAACATACAACATTTCCAATATCTACTGATTAACACCAAGAAAGTGGAATTAAATTATAAGGAAGCGGGAAAAGTTATGGAGTTATGTTTATTGTGAAGTGGATTGAGCTTTTTCCAAGTTTGATTAAGATAAGATAAGATAAGATATTCCTTTATTGTCCACACATGGGGAAATTTCATTGTTGCAATGCAGTAGATACAGAGGAAAAGAACAGATCACTTATAGGAAGTTTGAAGTCCAGTTCTGCAGGAAATGAGTTGTGCGTTGTTCTTATCAGTGTTTCATCGTGTTTTTGGACCTAGATTTACCATGCATTTGTTCTTGTTTATCCAAAAGTTCAACCAGTCTTTCCCTAATCTCACATCTTTACTCCGTGAAGAACAGGCTGTTGTGGCTCGTCCTTTAACATGGAAATACTTTGTAAATCAACCGCGTCATCTGCCTGAGATTACCTTGTGTTCTTACTCTTTCTGAATAAACCGTCTGTTGAAACGCTCCCATCAATTCAACGCTTTAATTTCAGAGCTGTCACTGTTTACAATGAAATATGTGAAGTAAATGCAGCTCTTCTTTGAAACGGAGCCAGGACAAATACTGGGTCACGACGTTAGCGGAATCAAGATCAGGCGTCCCGGGTTTCTCGGCACACACTGAACGCACGTAAGGACACATTAAGATGGAATATTCTGGACTGAACCCACAGTATCTGGCTTATTTAATCAGGCCAAGCGCTGTTGTTGTTGTTGTTGTTGTTGTTGGGTTGTTTTTAACAGCTTCGGTCGTGAGAAGAGCTGCAGGTTTGTGTTCTGCATGAATCTTTTTGCAAATTTAAACACACAATGAAACAACATGTTGGTGTGTAGTAATTTTCCACATTTTTACAATATCTTTTGCATTTTTCATTCACCACATGTAGCCACACCTGCCCAAGTTCGAGCTACTGCAGGTTTCAACTCAAACGCAGTGGACTAAGACAAAAGAACACGTGCTAGTCAGTGATGGTAGATCTGAAATGAGTAGAAAGGCTCTGGACGGCTCTTGCTGTGGTCGGACTGTTACTGTGACACGCAGCAGGAATGTAACTGCACACGATGTTAATGAGATGTTAATGAGATGAGATTTGACTCAAAACACCCCAATCGTACGTCCCGAGTTTACGTACATTTTGAAAAACCTGTTTAAATTGGAGCTGGCAATCCCATTTTCCTGGCCTGTGTGTAAATGTGGGACTGAATCTAACCACTGAGCCACCGCTGCTCCAGGTGAATACTAAACCATTGTAGGTAGATTTATTACCATTGCCTCATATCTATTGTATCTGCCTCAAGCCTAAACCTGTTATATCAACTCATATCTAGAATCTACAGTTAGATAGTTCACATGCACAATCTTTTGCAAGTGTCACGACATTTTAAAGTTATAAATCCAGAATGTAAAACTCGTTAAGGAGAAGTCTTATGCCAAATCAACTTTAATGAGCGTTTAACCTCGTTCCTCATCGTGAGATCACTCAGAGTTGTATTTTGATTGAGTAAATCTGCTGCTTTTTGTGGTGAAATGTCACTGTGAAGAGGCGGGGCTTATCACTTTTGAACAGGAAGTTAATGAACCTGTGTCTAAGTACTTGAAAAAAGCATAATGTCTCCTTAAATAAAAGACATAATATGCTTCTTTCTGTTATAATCATTATAATCTATGAAGTTGAAACCCGAGCAGCTGATTTCCTGCTGCTCCTTTACGCTGCGTCGTGGGGGGTCAGTGAAAACGCGTATTTTCGGAGTTATGGCATCGTGAACGGAGGAGAATAAAGATTATTCAAACACGTGAACGGCTCTAACTGTAACTCTGAGTAGGTAAACAAGAAGTGAACATAACTGCGCATAATTAAAAGCCCATTTTGCATAATACGTCCCTCTCGTCCGCGGCATTGGCAGCTCTCGCACTGGATTGAACGTTACTTTCTCCCTTTTGGCAGTTCAGACAACACTTCATGAGAACTTTAGCATGACTTTTTGCCTCCACACTTCCCTGCGCAGGTCTTATCCATTTTCTTTTCACAGCTACAATAAAATAAACTATAAAGATTTCACGGGTGGTCCGAATTTTATAAGTCGTGTGCAAGTATTTAATGCATTTTTCCACGTCGCACCTGGAAAAGCGCGAGGCCAACTCCGCTCTAACTGCACATGATTGACATTCCTGCGCCGACTGGCCTTAATGGAGCATAAATATCTCGCCAACGCAGAATACCCAGACTGTTACCATTTACATTTGCCCCGTGTTTTTCGTTGTTTGCCTGTGTTTTTTGCTCCACCTGTGTCCACACTCGCAACGTCCTTGAGCGTGGAAACATTTTAAAAAACATTGCCCCGCGCGCCGAGTCGAGCATAGTCTTCCATTCATCGCATACGTCAGGCGCGAATCAACAGGCCAATAAACAAGAGCGGTGGGTAAGCCGCTGAAACAACACACACACATGTGGAAAGTGGTGCATTAGCGCTCATTTTCATACCGGCGAGGTGTCATAGTTTCTGCTCATTTAACGGGTTTCCGCCAGCAGGACCCAAAATAGTCCCGAGATGGAGAGACAGAGGGAGCGTTGGGACACAGAGGCCGGCGTTGTGCGGCCGCTCGGGGGGAAAAACAGCGCTCTGATTCACAGCTGATTGGTATCTGTATGTTTTTTTGCTCTTAGCGGGCGCGCGACGTACAGAAAAAACAGCTTTTGATGTGGCCCCCTCGTGAGTGAAGGGGTTTCTGAGGGGCTCCATCAGCGGCGGCGGTGACGTTTGGGGGACAATGGTTGCTCCAGTTCGTCCGAATCGCTCAGAAATGGCCCGGCGTAAACAAGAGGGAAGTGAAACAATCTGGGCTGGAGCGCTGACGGGAGGACGGCGGTGAAAACTGTGAAGGAGACGCCGACAGTTTAATGGAGTCAAACTGAAATGTTAACTTATCGAGCGACAGTGGTGAATGTGTGTTGTTGGTGATTGACGGGCGACTCTTCTCACCGAGTATTGCAGTTGTTGTATTGATATGTGGTTAATATGTCTGAGTTTATACGTCTGTGAGCTTCTCCGTGTCATGGAGGAGGCAGTTCAAGCATGAACTTATAGACTTCAACTGACTTTATTGAGCCATAAGGGAAAGTGTGTGGATAAAGTTGATCATATGTTAGTAACAAAGAGCAAAAAAGCAATGGTAATAAATTGCAAAATGAGGAAAGTAGCAAAAAAACTGCTAATAGTGTGCACAACTATGAATAGAAATAAGTCAAATGTGTGAAAACAAATGGTTCAAATAAAAAAAAAAAAACATGAAATAATGCACGAATATAAATGAGATAATATAAGATAAGATAAGCTTTATTTGTCCCACAATGGGGAAATTCTAATGTTGCAACACAGATTAGGAACAGAAGCATAATAATAAAGAAAAAAACTCTTAGAATAACTCTTACAGTGAATATAAAGTCTTTCCAGAGTGGGCTGGAGAGACATGGCATACTGTATGTTCATCTGTTACATCAGGGTGAGTTGCTGTACAGTTGTATGGAGTACGTTATCAAAGTAGTAGTATCGAACTTTACTCCAGATCAGGAGGGTCCCGGGACCTGAACTTACAAGGAACACGCTTCTTAAAAGTACAAATACTTTAACCCTAAACCCATGTCTTCCCTCCTTCAAAACCTCCAGGTCTTCATCTATTATGTGATATAAAAACACAGAAACCAACTGCATCGGAGCAGCGACTCTATAGCGAGCTCTTCTCCTGTGGCTGCGCTCAAGGGGAGGAGCCACGACCTGCAGAGGCAAGAGACGTCTTCTTTTCAGTCACCGATCAGAGCTTGTGTCAGGTGAAAGTGGAAAAGTAACTGCATTCCTGACCCTACATGTACATGTACTGTATGTGTGTGTTTGTACTTTGTAATTGTTCATCCGTCATGTCTGTGTAACACCTCCATTCCAGGTCCATTCCAAAGCAAAAGAAGGTAAACTGGACCTAATTTTGAATGTGTCATGTGGTTTTGTCCAACAAGTGGCAAAAACTGTGTCGTAGTGACTGAATTTAACCTTCTTTTGCTGTGTAAAGTCTGCATGTGTCTCAGTGATGTTTTAACGTATCGCCTCAGATTTAATGTGCTCTCATTTGGACCAGAAGAGGAGCCAAGGCACTCTTCACGTATCAACATTAGAATTATTATTTTGGGCTAGGGATAGTCACAATATAATCATAAGGACAAAATAATTATACCCGTGAAAATTTTAGAAGCAAAATTATGTATTTTTTAATCAATATTCAGCCCAATAAATGTACCTGACAGTAAACAACTATAGTTTTGCTTTCAGAAAGTAACATTTTGTAAATCTAGTCAAAAACTTGAGTAATTGGAACATGTTAGACCATGAAAATGAAAGCATTGTTTGGTCGCAGTCTCAATAATTGTGTATAAGTGTTAAATCGTGATGTTTTATCTCACAATAATCGTAACACTGAAATTGCAAATCGTAACATTATGTGTGAAGAAATGTGGGCTAAAGTGATCGTTCATTTAAAAAAACATGGGCCGATTGTGAAATGTGACCTTGAAGTAAAAGGACCATACGTTAAACCAGGCATGTCCAAACTACGGCCCGGGAGCCAAATGCGGCCCTCAGACCTATTTTTGTTGGCCCTCCGGCTTCCTGCTAAGTTGGTCTAAACAGCAAAAAGTAGTCCAAGCATTTTGATGTTATACCGACCTTATATTCCAAGTCCAAGTCTTACTAAAGGTGCGAAGGCATTGAAACTATGTCTGATATAAAATTTAATTCGACAAGTTTGACATAGTCGGTTTGTTTGTGGCCCTCTGCTCAGTATAAGTCGCAAAACGCGGCCCCGTGTGAAAAAAGTGCGGACACCCCGGCGTTAAACCATTCAAAACATTGCAATATAATCTTTTAATGTCCATAAATCCTCAAAATAACGCCCATAACACATGTAACCCAAAACTATGAACGCTTTAATTCCTAATAGGGCAAAATAACCCTCATTTCAGCTCCGATAAGTACAGTATCTGGACATTTTCTTCACTTTTAGCGGAGTATGACGTGATTCAAACAGCGCCCGCCGTTCCGAAAATAACACTTTTGATGTGGCTCCCGTGAGTGAAAGTTCTGCGAGGGGCTCAATCACTGTAATGGCAACATTTGCAAAACGGGGACAATGGTTTTCTCCAAAAAAGCCTCTGAATAAACAGTGGCAAGTGAAACAATCTGTGCCCGCGTGTTGATATGGATTTCTATTTGTGTCTTTGTCATTATGGCTTCCCCAGAGCTGGCTCGTAATTACAGGCCCGCGCTCCCCACTCCGCGCTGTCCGCTTCTCGTTACAAATGCGGTTATCGACATGTGTGCCGGAGAATACGGGGGGAAGAGGCACGAGACTGGAGCTGGGGCGGCCAAAATCTATCGTGCATCAGCGGGTAATGAAATAATATTCATGATACTTAGGTTAGAGGAGCAGTGGTGGGATTTGATACCTTAATGTCATCATCAACTTGTCTTGGGGCGGTGAGGATAACGGCTCAAGTTGGACTTTAATCTGAGCTTTGTTTTAACACAATCTCTGGTCGGGCCAGGGATGCTTTAAGTCTGGGTCGAGATGAATTATTTTAGGCCAGATCTAGACTCCAGAGTGTCCAAAAATACAAAATATATACTCAAAAAGAGGTACAAGAAGCTGCTCAAGTAAGAATAAAGTTGAATGGAGTGATTTTTTTACCCATCTTGTGGTACAAAATGAAACATAACTTGAATTAAATGTAATTGGACACTCAAGACATGGAATTATATGAATAAATTCTGGTATTTTAATAAAGTACAGTTGATATAATTGTGTAAATACAGCTTTCGTCCCTTGTAGACTTTCTCATAGACGAATGAGTAAGAGCACTGTCAGATATATTACTCGAGTAGGAGTAAAATCATGGAGTCTGAGTTCAAAAGATGCTGATCTAAATGTTCCTCGGTCCTGTCCCGCGCTGGTTAAAAGGCTTGTTTATTCTGTACGTGCTTGATATATGGACTATGAGCTGATGACAGGGGGAATTGTTTGCTCGGGCTCAACGATACACGGAGTACTTCATCATTGTCACATTTAGACTTACTTGAAATGAGTCTGCGGGACCACAGGGCATTACTACTGTTGCTATATGGGGACGTGTGCTGTTTAATGTGCTCAGCGTTTGACCAAAGCCGAATTGTTCCAGGACAATAAACAAAAACGGGAACGAGACTCAACAGCAATGGGAAACGCGCAGCAGACGGTCGAAAGTGAAGGAGGATTACATTGGGGGAAGTAAAAAAAAACACTACACTAAAGACATATTTACAACTGGCCATCTACCTTCATCTTAAAGCCACACATCAGTCATGAGAAGGGAGAAGGATTCATGTTGTTTGCTCATTTTAAGACAAAATAGGCCGGTTTGACAGAGGAGTGAAGGTTTTTGTCTCGTTTTTGAACAGAAGGTATAATCACCCTTCTGTTTACAGCGCTTTACTAAAACCATGGCAGAAATAAAGCCAATTGAAGACCAATCGTGCACTTAGCAGCTGCGAGAGGGATGTCAGCACTGCCAGTAGTTGTTCATGACTTGAGTTTTAGCAGGTTATCATCGGTGGGGGAGAAGGACGTGAACGTGGGACACAAGGTGAGAACGACTGAGCGATTTCAGGTAAAACTCCTCCCTCAGGGCAGAACGAATCCAGCTCTGAGCAGTATAAACGCTATAGCTTCTAAAACCAGTGTCTTCAGATTGAAAATGACTTCTGAAGCATCTTGAGTGGTGTTTACCTTTAAAAGCTTTTCAACTCTAATGAATGTATGTCTGATAAAATGATAGGACTAACTTCAACAATAATGCCAATACTAGAGAATTAAACCATGTTCACAGGATTTTTGCAATTGGAAAATGGTCCCAGAGCATCCTTGTCCTTTGACCTCCTTCTCTGGGAGGAAAACTACTAAAAGAGTAAGGAAAATGCAAAAACCTTACTTTTGCTTTCACGTGAATGTAAACAATAAATCCATAAATGCTCTTTTGGTAACATCACTGCGATGTCTGTATCCAGGTGGAGAGAGAATCCTTCTGGGTGGATCATGATCGTGGCTCTAGGGTTTCTGACTGTTCCACTGTGACCTCCCACTGTGACCTCCCACTGTGACCTCCCACTGTGACCTCCCACTGTGACCTTCCACTGTGACCTCCCACTGTGACCTCCCACTGTGACCTCCCACTGTGACCTCCCACTGTGACCTCTCACTGTGACCTCCCACTGTGACCTCCCACTGTGACCTTCCACTGTGACCTTTCACTGTGACCTCCCACTGTGACCTCCCACTGTGACCTTTCACTGTGACCTCCCACTGTGACCTCCCACTGTGACCTCCCACTGTGACCTTTCACTGTGACCTCCCACTGTGACCTCCCACTGTGACCTCCCACTGTGACCTTTCACTGTGACCTCCCACTGTGACCTTCCACTGTGACCTCCCACTGTGACCTTTCACTGTGACCTCCCACTGTGACCTCCCACTGTGACCTTTCACTGTGACCTCCCACTGTGACCTCCCACTGTGACCTCCCACTGTGACCTTTCACTGTGACCTCCCACTGTGACCTCCCACTGTGACCTTTCACTGTGACCTCCCACTGTGACCTCCCACTGTGACCTCCCACTGTGACCTTTCACTGTGACCTCCCACTGTGACCTTCCACTGTGACCTCCCACTGTGACCTTCCACTGTGACCTTCCACTGTGACCTCCCACTGTGACCTCCCACTGTGACCTTCCACTGTGACCTCCCACTGTGACCTCCCACTGTTCCCGTCGGCTGAATGGGTCAAATACAGAGATGATTTTAGGCCACACTTATCAACATATCTGCTAGTTTTCATACTTGTACAGGGTTAATTTGGTGCTAAATAGTATTTGATCATCTCTTATCAATGTCTAACCCATTCTGATGATAAATATACATTAACACTTTCCCTTATTTGTCCTTATTAGTATAATGTTGGGGCATTTTTGTTCAAGATCAATGAACCTAGTCAGCTTTTGGTTTGGTAATAAAGTTGCTGTTAAAGACTAGTACATTCGCAGTAATTAGCAACAGAAAAGTGTCAGTAAATGTCTAATTAGCAACAGAATAAGACATTAATCAGATACATATGAAGTCACACTGGATTAACCACTCGGATGTATGCAAATTAGCAGCTTGTTAGATGTGCACAAGTTTCCCTCAAACAAAGTCTAAATCACATTTCTAATTCACATTTCTTTAACCACCGACTGTGTTGAGAAGCGCAACCAAAAGCATGACATTTGTCATCACATTTGTGTGATGTTCGCTTCCCGTTCAAACAACACATGAGTTTGTGGTTACAGAGAATGGGAACTAGTCTGTTTTACAAATGTCCAAAAAAGTAGTTCAGTGTGTTTACTTTTCATAAAACTAAACGTCAAGCCCGAATGAAAGATTAGTCCAAGCGCTCGTTCCGACTCAACAACTCCTTTTTTTCTCCTTCTTTTTTTAGGGAAAACCACATTTTTACAGTGGAATTTCAACCCTCCAGAGAAGTCATCCGTCAAACACAACTGCACAGTGTTGTAGTTTTCCTTAAAGCTCTCGAGATATTGCCAGCCGCCGTTCATTTCGGGTGTAGATAGAGATATTCCCCCGTGATTTTTGCTCAGGCTTAAACCCAAATGATGAATTGGACCATTCACCTCGGCACCGCACGGACTCAAGTGTGTTTTGTCATAAGAAAACACAGAGCCGCTTCTTGTAGAGCAGAAAAAAACAGAGGAAATAGCTGCAGAAAAGGTGTCATTTTTCTTCATGTGCATGTGCAGGACGAGCGAAGAGAGAAAGAAAGAAAAGGAGGGAGAAAGAGAGGTGCGGATTCGCTGATCTCAGCTGATTGTTTTCCCGTCCAGACAAGAGACATTCCTACAAGCTGCTGCGCCAACGCCGGGCCCCTGGGTTCAGATTGGCAGCAAAGTACCAGAGAAAACCTTCAGTGGAACCTTCAGTGGAACCTTCAGTGGAACCTTCAGTGGAACCTTTAGAGACGGGGCAGCAGTGGAAGGGTCAGGTGGGCGTTTCGGGGCGAGAACAAACTCAGAGTAGAGGTCAAAACCGAATGCAAATCCAAACCAAAACCAATTCAAATTTGTCTGTCTTTCTGAAGCTGGTGTTTTCGTACTGACATAACTTCCCAACGCGTTTTTTCAAGGGGGAGAAACTGAGCCCGACGTCCGGCTGGAAGAGGAGACTTTTAGAGCTTTCAGAGACGCATTAAAGGTGCAGCATGTCACTTTTCTGGTGGTACTTTCATTCCATTATGGGTGGTGTTAATGGTTAAAAACACGTGGAAAGACATGATTTCACTTCTCCAGAGATGTGACTTGGCCTGGTAGCGTCACCATGGAGATATATAAGTTTAAAGCCATACTGTGGAACATATAAGTGAGTGATGGATGTGTACTGCTGTAAAACTTCAAAATGAGCCCGTTTATATATTATAAGGCGCACTGTCAATAAATGGTCTATTTTAGGCGCATTAAGCGAAACAAAACGTACCACACAAAATCACTTTGAAGTGAGAAAACACCAGAATTTATCCATATATAATGTGCACTGGAATATAAGGCGCACTGTTGTTTTTTGAGAAAATTAAAGGCTTTTAAGTGTACCTTATAGTGCGGAAAATACGGTAACACAGAAGCACAAAAGCAGAGCCAAAATAAAGAAGAATTTGACCATTGTTTCATGCTCTCCACAAAAGAGCGTGTGTCTGGCACCTTAAACTTATCCCTCATATTTGTTTCTTTTGGTCAGGGTGCTGTCAGGGTGCTGTCAGGGTGCTGTCAGGGTGCTGGCTTTATCCCGGCTCTTTCATTTGCCCGTCCCACAAATGCCCCTCCAAACCGCCGCGTTCGGAGCATTTTTCTCCAAACGTTTCTCACAGACAGCGACTCCCCAGTGCGGTCCGGGCCTTGTTGACTCGCCCGTGAACACCCCGCTCCAGCCGACGGTCGGACGCGTTTTCGCCACTTTTCATTTTTTAAACACGGGGTTCGGCGGAGCGGGCGTGGGCCGGGGGTCCGGGGCCTTCTCTGGGAGCGGAGCGGTTCTCATCGGCGAAGGCGTGTGAAGAAAGTGCCACTGGTTTAAACACAAGCGTCACATCTGCGCGAGGTTTACACACATGTGGAGAGGGAAATGAGATGTTTTCACAAAGATCTGGGATTTTGTTTTTGGTGGATGTTTAGAATCTGACAAACGGAGCAAATTGGGACGAGACAAACGGGATGAAGGAAGCAAACGTGTGTTTTATGGATATTTTTCATAACAAGTGATAGATTTACAAAGCTGAGGCGTTAATCCGACCAGGATGAAAACATTTGTGCGCCGTTTCTAGCATGTGCGACCCGTCTGCCACATGAATAAACATAGAGGTAAAAGCCTCTTCAGCCTCTCCTCCTCTTTCCTCTTCAACACTTGCCTGTTAAGCAGCTTTAAGTTTGATTGGGGGGAAATCAGAGCACTTGGAGCAAACGCAGAAGCTGTCATACTTCAGACTAATGGAGCGTTTACTTGTCCTCAGAGGTTGTGTTTTCTGTAACAAACAGCTTTATATGAATATTTAATTGTGATGTTTTACACCTTTAACCTGGATTAAATACATTGCAGATAAACAGGTATAAAAACACAAACTTGAATACTTTTTTTCCCAGATAAGTCCCGTACTTATGACTCTGAAGACAGGTTTGCTCTTAAATGTACTTACGTGCAGTTTGCAGAAAGCGCGTAGATATGGGAACAAATCAATCTAAAAGTGATGTGTCCATCCCGGAGACGCCTGTCCTGCTGCAATATCAAATAAATATGGGAAGGAGTGTCTGGAATGTCTGCCAATGTTGTCAGATACATTTGGATTTGGCTTGGTGTTTTTTATTTAGTTAATTTTATTGTATTTCTGTTTCTGTCATTTCTTTGTGATTTTAATGCATTTTTCCTGCTGTGTGAAACACTTTGAATTGTGTATGAAATGTGCACTACAAATAAACTTGGCTTGCCTGTGTCTGCCTGATTTGCATACAGTCCTACATTTCTCTTGGTACATGCCACAGAACGTGTATCAAAGTATTCGTGGCATTCAGACAGTACTATATGTTACTTTCCTATACGTGTCTCTCTTTAGACCTGCCGCCTGTGAACCTGCTCCTGCACAGCCTTTGAAAAGCTATTAAAGTTCTGCTTTGTTATGCTGATGTCAACGGAGCAAATGAGAACAGAGGGCAAACTTCAGCCTCAAACGTTGATTTATAGCTTAATAGTGAATACACTGATTTGAATATGCCACTCGTTTTTGTGTTTAAACTGTATGTACTCTTCATGGTAATGTAATAAAACAAGTACCCTACTACAAATACTAATGATAAACTCTCTTTCCACAAACACGAGATGACAAATGATCTTAAAGACAGATCGTTGTTCCTCTTTAGAAATAAAAAGTGTATTCCTCTTGTAGAAATCAGTTAAATCAGGCTATATTTCCCTCAGTTCTGGATGATTATGCTCTAAAATACAATAATTGGATGCAAGAACAGAGCAACACGGCCTTTTCTTTGTTTATGAGGCTCTCGTTTGTATTTTGCCTTATTATTTGATCAGATCTTCATGGAATAAGATCTCAGGTTTATTTCACATTCATGTCGTATCATCAAAAACAGAACTGGGAAAAAGGCTTTCAGCAACTTTGCTCCGTGTCTAAGGAACAAAACACAGATGTTATTTCAAATGGATAATTTAAGGCACTTGTTAAAGATTACGGACAAAGTCAGAGCTCGTGCATGATTTTATTACATGTTGCATCTGTTTCTGTATTTGTGAATTTACTGAATGTTTTATTGATGGTTTTATTGACATTTTTATCTTGATATTCTGTTATTTAAGTCATAAAAAGAGCTTCTTTCGTTGAGGTTTTCCCCTGTATCAAAGCATAAATTTTCTGAAAAGGTCACTCCAAGGTCAGGGCTTGACCTCCAAGAACGACCGGACCATAACTCTTCTTGCTGTTGGTTGAGCGTGCCAACCATTGCGCCAATATAAATGTCAAATAGCACAGATTACATTGGTCTTTGCACAATTGGAACATCATGACTAAAACCCTTGAGTTTAGAGATGACCTCATGGTTCCCTTTGTTCATCACTTGACCTTTTGTTTGGCCTCTACAATGTGAGCTTTCGTCCGGTGGGATAAAAAAAGAATCTTGTTCATTAAAAGTATGTCATAGATTGTCTTTTTTAGTCGTACTTATCTCAATGACCTTAAACGTGAACGATGTCATGGACTTTTCACACATAAACGCTGAAGAAAAGTTCAGTACAAGCATCGTTTTCCTCACGTTTAGACTTTTCAATATCAATATTCTATGAGCTTTATTCAGCAGGTAATGAGTTAGTTTTACTCGAGGAACTGGTTTTAGGAAATTTTACTTTTAAGAGTATTTTTTGCTATAACAACATCAACTAATAGCTAATACTCTGCTACAGTTACTGACAGATGTGAGGTTCTCTGAGTAGTTTCCAAACTTTTACTCCAACTTTGGCAACATATTTAACTTGTTATTTTACTCTTACTTAAGCAAACTTTTGATTTGTTGAGTAAATCTTTAAGTCTTTACATTTGACAGTATTAAAAGATTTGCACATTTGTGTTTCTCGCACCTTCACAGGATTTAGTTTTAGAGATTTAATGCATTATTTAATATTTTATCTGTCAAATTACATCTACAAACCTAAACTCAGTTACCGTACTCCTACTTACTGTACATGTTCTTGACTAATTCCCTGGGCCACCACTTTGTTCTTCTTACTCTCACTTGAAGCGCACATGACAGGTTCAACTACAGCGTTTTAGGTTGAAAATTGCACTTCCTGGTTGTAAATCATGACATAATAATTCATATTCACAACAAATAACATTCCACCAAATAAAGTCAAAACTAGGAAACCATAAAAACCTGTCATGACCTAATGTTTTGTCTTATCCGCCCACATTCGTCCAATAAAATGTCCCAAACGTTGCTCGTTATGTTTTGTCCACTGGGGGCGCTGCTCTCCGTGACTCACTCGCATTAAACTCGTATTAAACAAACACCAAAGTCACCGTCAAAACAGTGCGGGCCGCCTCAGTTTTTCCTCCTCCAGCGGGGCCACATAGGTCGGCCCTCCCTCCCCTCTCCCCTTTACTATCATCAGGAAACATCTTTCACACTGAAGGAAGTCTCACCATCTAATTGGCCTGTGGTGATTCGATGACCGCAGCGCCGGCGGCCAATGGGCTGGCGGCTTATTTTGGGGCGGTATATAAACCCGCGGCGGCCTCTTCCAGCGAGCTCCAGTCGGTTCTCACACCGAGCGCATGACGAGCCAAAAGTTTTTGCTGTAACTTCTGCAAAAAAAACGTGTGCCGGGGCCAGAGACGCGTTAGTAAGCACATCTGGTTTCATTGTTGATGCAAGAGGGCCATAAAACCGCAGAGGAACGCGGGGGAAACCCGGAGAAAAGAAAAGTATTCAAATTCAATCATTATAATTCCTTAGCCCGGGCCAATTCGATAGTCCGGACAGTATTTATGGAGAGGGGGGGGCGCGTGTTTTTGCGCAAGCGATCGTCTTCGGAATGATATATGGGATTTGATTTTTGGGACGGAAGCCAAGATAACTAACCAGGAGTGAATGTGTTACTTCCACTTGGGTCACGAACTAATGGCACAGCAAACATAGTGACAAGTTTGGTGGTGCGTAGTTTGGAAAAAACATGTAAACGATGATATTTCTAAGGCGGGTGAGCAGTATTTTGACTTTCCTAATGGTAAATGATCATTTTTTTATCTAAAAGTTGTGATTTTTGACCGATATACTGTAGATTTGTCCAACTACAAGAAAATATAATGGACTAAAACATGGATCGTACCGTATTTTCTGGACTATAAGTCGCACCTTTTTTCATAGTTTTGACCGGGGTGCAACTTATACTTACATACATATACTTCGGAGTGACTTATAGCAATATTGTTTGTTATTTTCACACTTGCAACTGCATTTCATACTCCAGTGCAACTTACACATGTTTTTTCTTCTCTATCATGCATTTTTTGGCTGGTCTTGGACTTATACTCCAGTGCGACTTATAGTCCAGAAAATACGCTAGATAGACTCTAGCTCTGTCCACTCCGTCATACTGTCACCATTGTTTGTCGTCTATGGCTGTACGAATAAAGATGCGTCGGTTTGAACACGAGCTAAGAACATCTGCGAGTGGGCAAACTCTCCACGTACGTTCAACGAGGGCGACGAGCCCGCTGACGTCACGGTGGTGCTTGTGGTCCGGCGGACGGGGCCCCAAATGAAAGGTGTCACTCCCAATAAATGTGTTTACTCGTGCGGAGCATGTGAAGCACGAATCTACCGAGTTCTGTTCGTTAAAGCAGGACAAAAGTGTTTAACCGACTGTAATTTAGTCTGGCCAACCTATTAAAGGTGCATTACGTAACATCAGCCAACCAATTAAAGGTGCATTACATAACATCAGCCGACCTATTAAAGGTGCATTACGTCACATCAGCCGACCAATTAAAGGTGCATTACATAACATCAGCCGACCAATTAAAGGTGCATTACATAACATCAGCTGACCTATTAAAGGTGCATTACGTAACATCAGCCGACCAATTAAAGGTGCATTACGTAACATCAGCCGACGAATTAAAGGTGCATTACATAACATCAGCCGACCAATTAAAGGTGCATTACATAACATCAGCCGACCAATTAAAGGTGCATTACATAACATCAGCCGACCAATTAAAGGTGCATTACATAACATCAGCCGACCAATTAAAGGTGCATTACGTAACATCAGCCGACCAATTAAAGGTGCATTACGTAACATCAGCCGACGAATTAAAGGTGCATTACATAACATCAGCCGACCAATTAAAGGTGCATTACATAACATCAGCCGACCAATTAAAGGTGCATTACATAACATCAGCCGACCAATTAAAGGTGCATTACATAACATCAGCCGACCAATTAAAGGTGCATTACGTAACATCAGCCGACCAATTAAAGGTGCATTACGTAACATCAGCCGACGAATTAAAGGTGCATTACATAACATCAGCCGACCAATTAAAGGTGCATTACATAACATCAGCCGACCAATTAAAGGTGCATTACGTCACATCAGCCGACCAATTAAAGGTGCATTACATAACATCAGCCGACCAATTAAAGGTGCATTACATAACATCAGCCGACCAATTAAAGGTGCATTACATAACATCAGCCGACCTATTAAAGGTGCATTACGTAACATCAGCCGACCAATTAAAGGTGCATTACGTAACATCAGCCGACGAATTAAAGATGTATTACGTCACATCAGCCGACCAATTAAAGGTGCATTACATAACATCAGCCAACCAATTAAAGGTGCATTACGTAACATCAGCCGACCAATTAAAGGTGCATTACATAACATCAGCCGACCAATTAAAGGTGCATTACATAACATCAGCCGACCAATTAAAGGTGCATTACATAACATCAGCCGACCAATTAAAGGTGCATTACATAACATCAGCCGACCAATTAAAGGTGCATTACGTAACATCAGCCGACGAATTAAAGGTGCATTACATAACATCAGCCGACCAATTAAAGGTGCATTACGTAACATCAGCCGACGAATTAAAGGTGCATTATGTCACATCAGCCAATGAATTAAAGGTTCATTACGTCACATCAGCCGACCAATTAAAGGTGCATTACGTCACATCAGCCAACGAATTAAAGGTGCACTACGTCACATCAGCCGACCTATTAAAGGTGCATTACGTCACATCAGCCGACGAATTAAAGGTGCATTACGCAACATCAGCCGACGAATTAAAGATGTATTACGTCACATCAGCCGACGAATTAAAGGTGCATTACGTCACATCAGCCGACGAATTAAAGGTGCACTACGTCACATCAGCCGACCTATTAAAGGTGCATTACGTCACATCAGCCGACGAATTAAAGGTGCATTACGTAACATCAGCCGACGAATTAAAGATGTATTACGTCACATCAGCCGACGAATTAAAGGTGCATTACGTCACATCAGCCGACGAAATAAAGATGTATTACGTAACATCAGCCGACGAATTAAACGTGCATTACGTAACATCAGCCGACCAATTAAAGGTGCATTACGTAACATCAGCCGACGAATTAAAGGTGCATTACGTCACATCAGCCGACGAATTAAAGGTGCATTACGTAACATCAGCCGACCAATTAAAGGTGCATTACGTCACATCAGCCGACGAATTAAAGGTGCATTACGTCACATCAGCCGACGAATTAAAGGTGCATTACGTAACATCAGCCGACGAATTAAAGGTGCATTACGTCACATCAGCAGACCAATTAAAGGTGCATTACATAACATCAGCCGACCAATTAAAGGTGCATTACGTCACATCAGCCGACCAATTAAAGGTGCATTACATAACATCAGCCGACCAATTAAAGGTGCATTACGTAACATCAGCCGACGAATTAAAGGTGCATTATGTCACATCAGCCAATGAATTAAAGGTTCATTACGTCACATCAGCCGACCAATTAAAGGTGCATTACGTCACATCAGCCGACCAATTAAAGGTGCATTACATAACATCAGCCGACGAATTAAAGGTGCATTACGTAACATCAGCCGACGAATTAAAGGTGCATTACGTCACATCAGCCGACGAATTAAAGGTGCACTACGTCACATCAGCCGACCCATTAAAGGTGCATTACGTAACATCAGCCGACCCATTAAAGGTGCATTACGTAACATCAGCCGACGAATTAAAGATGTATTACGTCACATCAGCCGACCTATTAAAGGTGCATTACGTCACATCAGCCGACGAATTAAAGGTGCATTACGTAACATCAGCCGACGAATTAAAGATGTATTACGTCACATCAGCCGACGAATTAAAGGTGCACTACGTCACATCAGCCGACGAATTAAAGGTGCATTACGTCACATCAGCCGACGAATTAAAGGTGCACTACGTCACATCAGCCGACCTATTAAAGGTGCATTACGTCACATCAGCCGACGAATTAAAGGTGCATTACGTCACATCAGCCGACGAATTAAAGGTGCATTACGTAACATCAGCCGACGAATTAAAGATGTATTACGTCACATCAGCCGACGAATTAAAGGTGCATTACGTCACATCAGCCACCGTATTAAAGGTGCATTACGTAACATCAGCCGACGAATTAAAGGTGCATTACGTCACATCAGCCGACCAATTAAAGGTGCATTACGTCACATCAGCCGACGAATTAAAGGTGCATTACGTCACATCAGCCGACCTATTAAAGGTGCATTACGTAACATCAGCCGACCAATTAAAGGTGCATTACATAACATCAGCCGACCAATTAAAGGTGCATTACATAACATCAGCCGACCTATTAAAGGTGCATTACGTAACATCAGCCGACCAATTAAAGGTGCATTACGTAACATCAGCCGACGAATTAAAGATGTATTACGTCACATCAGCCGACCAATTAAAGGTGCATTACATAACATCAGCCAACCAATTAAAGGTGCATTACGTAACATCAGCCGACCAATTAAAGGTGCATTACATAACATCAGCCGACCAATTAAAGGTGCATTACATAACATCAGCCGACCAATTAAAGGTGCATTACATAACATCAGCCGACCAATTAAAGGTGCATTACATAACATCAGCCGACCAATTAAAGGTGCATTACGTAACATCAGCCGACGAATTAAAGGTGCATTACATAACATCAGCCGACCAATTAAAGGTGCATTACGTAACATCAGCCGACGAATTAAAGGTGCATTATGTCACATCAGCCAATGAATTAAAGGTTCATTACGTCACATCAGCCGACCAATTAAAGGTGCATTACGTCACATCAGCCAACGAATTAAAGGTGCACTACGTCACATCAGCCGACCTATTAAAGGTGCATTACGTCACATCAGCCGACGAATTAAAGGTGCATTACGCAACATCAGCCGACGAATTAAAGATGTATTACGTCACATCAGCCGACGAATTAAAGGTGCATTACGTCACATCAGCCGACGAATTAAAGGTGCACTACGTCACATCAGCCGACCTATTAAAGGTGCATTACGTCACATCAGCCGACGAATTAAAGGTGCATTACGTAACATCAGCCGACGAATTAAAGATGTATTACGTCACATCAGCCGACGAATTAAAGGTGCATTACGTCACATCAGCCGACGAAATAAAGATGTATTACGTAACATCAGCCGACGAATTAAACGTGCATTACGTAACATCAGCCGACCAATTAAAGGTGCATTACGTAACATCAGCCGACGAATTAAAGGTGCATTACGTCACATCAGCCGACGAATTAAAGGTGCATTACGTAACATCAGCCGACCAATTAAAGGTGCATTACGTCACATCAGCCGACGAATTAAAGGTGCATTACGTCACATCAGCCGACGAATTAAAGGTGCATTACGTAACATCAGCCGACGAATTAAAGGTGCATTACGTCACATCAGCAGACCAATTAAAGGTGCATTACATAACATCAGCCGACCAATTAAAGGTGCATTACGTCACATCAGCCGACCAATTAAAGGTGCATTACATAACATCAGCCGACCAATTAAAGGTGCATTACGTAACATCAGCCGACGAATTAAAGGTGCATTATGTCACATCAGCCAATGAATTAAAGGTTCATTACGTCACATCAGCCGACCAATTAAAGGTGCATTACGTCACATCAGCCGACCAATTAAAGGTGCATTACATAACATCAGCCGACCAATTAAAGGTGCATTACGTAACATCAGCCGACGAATTAAAGGTGCATTACGTCACATCAGCCGACCTATTAAAGGTGCACTACGTCACATCAGCCGACCCATTAAAGGTGCATTACGTAACATCAGCCGACCCATTAAAGGTGCATTACGTAACATCAGCCGACGAATTAAAGATGTATTACGTCACATCAGCCGACCTATTAAAGGTGCATTACGTCACATCAGCCGACGAATTAAAGGTGCATTACGTAACATCAGCCGACGAATTAAAGATGTATTACGTCACATCAGCCGACGAATTAAAGGTGCACTACGTCACATCAGCCGACGAATTAAAGGTGCATTACGTCACATCAGCCGACGAATTAAAGGTGCACTACGTCACATCAGCCGACCTATTAAAGGTGCATTACGTCACATCAGCCGACGAATTAAAGGTGCATTACGTCACATCAGCCGACGAATTAAAGGTGCATTACGTAACATCAGCCGACGAATTAAAGATGTATTACGTCACATCAGCCGACGAATTAAAGGTGCATTACGTCACATCAGCCACCGTATTAAAGGTGCATTACGTAACATCAGCCGACGAATTAAAGGTGCATTACGTCACATCAGCCGACCAATTAAAGGTGCATTACGTCACATCAGCCGACGAATTAAAGGTGCATTACGTAACATCAGCCGACGAATTAAAGATGTATTACGTCACATCAGCCGACGAATTAAAGGTGCATTACGTCACATCAGCCAACGTATTAAAGGTGCATTACGTAACATCAGCCGACGAATTAAAGGTGCATTACGTCACATCAGCCGACGAATTAAAGGTGCATTACGTCACATCAGCCAATGAATTAAAGGTGCATTACGTCACATCAGCCAACGAATTAAAGGTGCATTACGTCACATCAGCCGACGAATTAAAGATGTATTACGTCACATCAGCCGACGAATTAAAGGTGCATTACATAACATCAGCCGACCAATTAAAGGTGCATTACATAACATCAGCCAACCAATTAAAGGTGCATTACGTAACATCAGCCGACCAATTAAAGGTGCATTACATAACATCAGCCGACCAATTAAAGGTGCATTACATAACATCAGCCGACCAATTAAAGGTGCATTACATAACATCAGCCGACCAATTAAAGGTGCATTACATAACATCAGCCGACCAATTAAAGGTGCATTACATAACATCAGCCGACGAATTAAAGGTGCATTACGTCACATCAGCCGACCAATTAAAGGTGCATTACGTCACATCAGCCGACGAATTAAAGGTGCATTACGTAACATCAGCCGACGAATTAAAGATGTATTACGTCACATCAGCCGACGAATTAAAGGTGCATTACGTCACATCAGCCAACGTATTAAAGGTGCATTACGTAACATCAGCCGACGTATTAAAGGTGCATTACGTCACATCAGCCGACGAATTAAAGGTGCATTACGTCACATCAGCCAATGAATTAAAGGTGCATTACGTCACATCAGCCAACGAATTAAAGGTGCATTACGTCACATCAGCCGACGAATTAAAGATTTATTACGTCACATCAGCCGACCAATTAAAGGTGCATTACATAACATCAGCCGACCAATTAAAGGTGCATTACATAACATCAGCCAACCAATTAAAGGTGCATTACGTAACATCAGCCGACCAATTAAAGGTGCATTACATAACATCAGCCGACCAATTAAAGGTGCATTACATAACATCAGCCGACCAATTAAAGGTGCATTACATAACATCAGCCGACCAATTAAAGGTGCATTACATAACATCAGCCGACCAATTAAAGGTGCATTACATAACATCAGCCGACCAATTAAAGGTGCATTACGTAACATCAGCCGACGAATTAAAGGTGCATTACATAACATCAGCCGACCAATTAAAGGTGCATTACGTAACATCAGCCGACGAATTAAAGGTGCATTATGTCACATCAGCCAATGAATTAAAGGTTCATTACGTCACATCAGCCGACCAATTAAAGGTGCATTACATAACATCAGCCAACGAATTAAAGGTGCACTACGTCACATCAGCCGACCTATTAAAGGTGCATTACGTCACATCAGCCGACGAATTAAAGGTGCATTACGCAACATCAGCCGACGAATTAAAGATGTATTACGTCACATCAGCCGACGAATTAAAGGTGCATTACGTCACATCAGCCGACGAATTAAAGGTGCATTACGTCACATCAGCCGACGAATTAAAGGTGCATTACGTAACATCAGCCGACGAATTAAAGATGTATTACGTCACATCAGCCGACGAATTAAAGGTGCATTACGTCACATCAGCCGACGAAATAAAGATGTATTACGTAACATCAGCCGACGAATTAAACGTGCATTACGTAACATCAGCCGACCAATTAAAGGTGCATTACGTAACATCAGCCGACGAATTAAAGGTGCATTACGTCACATCAGCCGACGAATTAAAGGTGCATTACGTAACATCAGCCGACCAATTAAAGGTGCATTACGTCACATCAGCCGACGAATTAAAGGTGCATTACGTCACATCAGCCGACGAATTAAAGGTGCATTACGTAACATCAGCCGACGAATTAAAGGTGCATTACGTCACATCAGCAGACCAATTAAAGGTGCATTACATAACATCAGCCGACCAATTAAAGGTGCATTACGTCACATCAGCCGACCAATTAAAGGTGCATTACATAACATCAGCCGACCAATTAAAGGTGCATTACGTAACATCAGCCGACGAATTAAAGGTGCATTATGTCACATCAGCCAATGAATTAAAGGTTCATTACGTCACATCAGCCGACCAATTAAAGGTGCATTACGTCACATCAGCCGACCAATTAAAGGTGCATTACATAACATCAGCCGACCTATTAAAGGTGCATTACATAACATCAGCCGACCAATTAAAGGTGCATTACGTAACATCAGCCGACGAATTAAAGGTGCATTACGTCACATCAGCCGACCTATTAAAGGTGCACTACGTCACATCAGCCGACCCATTAAAGGTGCATTACGTAACATCAGCCGACCCATTAAAGGTGCATTACGTAACATCAGCCGACGAATTAAAGATGTATTACGTCACATCAGCCGACCTATTAAAGGTGCATTACGTCACATCAGCCGACGAATTAAAGGTGCATTACGTAACATCAGCCGACGAATTAAAGATGTATTACGTCACATCAGCCGACGAATTAAAGGTGCACTACGTCACATCAGCCGACGAATTAAAGGTGCATTACGTCACATCAGCCGACGAATTAAAGGTGCACTACGTCACATCAGCCGACCTATTAAAGGTGCATTACGTCACATCAGCCGACGAATTAAAGGTGCATTACGTCACATCAGCCGACGAATTAAAGGTGCATTACGTAACATCAGCCGACGAATTAAAGATGTATTACGTCACATCAGCCGACGAATTAAAGGTGCATTACGTCACATCAGCCACCGTATTAAAGGTGCATTACGTAACATCAGCCGACGAATTAAAGGTGCATTACGTCACATCAGCCGACCAATTAAAGGTGCATTACGTCACATCAGCCGACGAATTAAAGGTGCATTACGTAACATCAGCCGACGAATTAAAGATGTATTACGTCACATCAGCCGACGAATTAAAGGTGCATTACGTCACATCAGCCAACGTATTAAAGGTGCATTACGTAACATCAGCCGACGAATTAAAGGTGCATTACGTCACATCAGCCGACGAATTAAAGGTGCATTACGTCACATCAGCCAATGAATTAAAGGTGCATTACGTCACATCAGCCAACGAATTAAAGGTGCATTACGTCACATCAGCCGACGAATTAAAGGTGCATTACGTCACATCAGCCGACGAATTAAAGGTGCATTACGTCACATCAGCCGACGAATTAAAGGTGCATTACATCACATCAGCCGACGAATTAAAGGTGCATTACGTCACATCAGCCGACGAATTAAAGGTGCATTACGTAACATCAGCCGACGAATTAAAGGCGCATTACGTCACATCAGCCGACCAATTAAAGGTGCATTACGTCACATCAGCCGACGAATTAAAGGTGCATTACGTAACATCAGCCGACGAATTAAAGATGTATTACGTCACATCAGCCGACGAATTAAAGGTGCATTACGTCACATCAGCCGACGAATTAAAGGTGCATTACGTAACATCAGCCGACGAATTAAAGATGTATTACGTCACATCAGCCGACCTATTAAAGGTGCATTACGTAACATCAGCCGACGAATTAAAGGTGCATTACGTCACATCAGCCGACGTATTAAAGGTGCATTACGTAACATCAGCCGACGAATTAAAGGTGCATTACGTCACATCAGCCGACGGATTAAAGGTGCATTACGTAACATCAGCCGACCTATTAAAGGTGCATTACGTCACATCAGCCGACGAATTAAAGGTGCACTACGTCACATCAGCCGACGAATTAAAGGTGCATTACGTAACATCAGCCGACGGATTAAAGGTGCATTACGTAACATCAGCCGACGAATTAAAGATGTATTACGTCACATCAGCCGACGAATTAAAGGTGCATTACGTAACATCAGCCGACGAATTAAAGGTGCATTACGTAACATCAGCCGACGAATTAAAGATGTATTACGTAACATCAGCCGACGAATTAAAGATGTATTACGTCACATCAGCCGACGGATTAAAGGTGCATTACGTAACATCAGCCGACGAATTAAAGATGCATTACGTCACATCAGCCGACGAATTAAACGTGCATTACGTAACATCAGCCGACGAATTAAAGGTGCATTACGTCACATCAGCCAACGTATTAAAGGTGCATTACCTAACATCAGCCGACGAATTAAAGGTGCATTACGTCACATCAGCCGACGAATTAAAGGTGCATTACGTCACATCAGCCAACGTATTAAAGGTGCATTACGTAACATCAGCCGACGTATTAAAGGTGCATTACGTCACATCAGCCGACGAATTAAAGGTGCATTACGTCACATCAGCCAATGAATTAAAGGTGCATTACGTCACATCAGCCGACGGATTAAAGGTGCATTACGTAACATCAGCCGACGAATTAAAGATGCATTACGTCACATCAGCCGACGAATTAAACGTGCATTACGTAACATCAGCCGACGAATTAAAGGTGCATTACGTCACATCAGCCAACGTATTAAAGGTGCATTACGTAACATCAGCCGACGAATTAAAGGTGCATTACGTCACATCAGCCGACGAATTAAAGGTGCATTACGTCACATCAGCCAGCGTATTAAAGGTGCATTACGTAACATCAGCCGACGTATTAAAGGTGCATTACGTCACATCAGCCGACGAATTAAAGGTGCATTACGTCACATCAGCCAATGAATTAAAGGTGCATTACGTCACATCAGCCAATGAATTAAAGGTGCATTACGTCACATCAGCCGACGGATTAAAGGTGCATTACGTAACATCAGCCGACGAATTAAAGGTGCATTATGTAACTTCTCCACCTGCTTTTCCCGATGGAGATGGTGTTGATTTGCCTGGAATGTTCCACGGTGCGAGCTCAAAGTGATCTAGCACCGTGGAGACATCTAGTCACGCCCCCAACTCGAGTTACAGGTCAGATCTGTGAAGAGGCGACACCGCTCACAGTAAGAATACTTGTAATAAATTAGTAATAAAGACATCTGTGATTGAATAAAGTTAAAGGGTAAGAAACAACCTCGCATGGAGACAAGCAGGTGGAAAACCCTCCGCAAAAATGTTACAAACTGCACCTTTAAGGATCCAAGACGCCCTGGTGACTATTTTTGGCCGGTTAATCTATTAAAATGTGAACAATGTGTCCAAATATTTCCCCTGTGACTCAATAAAGTTAGTCTAAGTCTATGTCTACAATAGCAATTGAAAAATATAGTATCGATAATATCAACATGTTTCATCTACTACACATCCTTCATCGTCAATATCCCTTTCGTTCATTTCGCCGTTATCGCCGTTGGATTCTTGCTGAACTTGCAGATCTATTGTCGTCCCAACATTCCTCCGACAAATTTAGATTTACATTTTTTTGCAATGACATTGTCCCGACAGAACACGGGGTCTTCGCACGGACCACGACAAAAGCAGGTGCACGTTTCTACGAACAATGCGCGACAGCTGTATAACTGCCTTCTGCATCGCATCACCGCCGCTTTTAGGCCGCGCATACCGCCACCGATTGTTCTCGCCGACTTGTTTCACCTTTTGTGTGTGTGTTTTTGTGTGTGTTTTTGTGTGTGTGTTTTTGTGTGTGTGTTTTTGTGTGTTTTCTTTTTCCCCCCCTGCTCGCTTCGTGCACGAGGCATGAGAGCGGAGCCAAAAATACCATTGTTCGTAGTGACATCGTCGAAGGGGGGGGGCAACGGCGATGACGAAGTTTGCTGATTAGCGACTCACCAGGCCGAAACAAAGGGTCTGAAATCACAGGAAACAGAACAATCAAAGACACTTTCCTAGAAAAGCGGGCGGCGTAGGTTGGAGGAGTCTTCATATCTGATCCGAAAGGGAGAAAAAGCTGTAGATTTAAGAGAGCAAAGTCCACCGCCGCCACCGCCAGACGTACACGATGGTATAACGTTACGCTAGCGGGAGATGCTATCGGTATTAGCAGATGTGGAGAGGTCTGAAAACGCGTCGGGGCCCCGATTATGAGCGGTAGATGGTTCTCTTGTCGACAGATAACCAGAACCAGGAGGCAGAGGCCCAAACGTGCGCCAGTGCATGAAAGGTACCGGTGATGGTGAAGTTTGATTTGCATTATAATGGTCAATTTGGTTGTAAATGAGCAAATTGTGCAGTTTTTGTCTTTGGGTCAAAATCAGACGGCTGCGCGCTGTCTGCATCTAATATTAACGCTTTGTTTTTACTTCTTTTTACAGTTTAAAAATCCTTTACTCCAGCTTTAGCGTCCAACAGTTTACAAACGGTAACTGTACATATGATAATGTCGCATCTCTCATAGCCAGACGTCTCTGTTTGCACCCACTGATCCTCCGGTTGGTGGGCAAACACTTAACCCGCTGCACCACCGCGGCCCCGCTCACGTTCCAGACCGGGATTTTCATCGTTTGGATAAGACGTCTTTAGTCGGACCGTCTGACAATGTCTTCTACTTTTACAACAACAAAGCTAAACTCTGGGGGTCTCTCACTCGCTCTCTTTCTCTTCTTTCTCTCTCTTTTCTTCTTTCTCTCTCTTTCTCTTCTTTCTCTCTCTTCACTATCTTGCGCTTCTTTCCTTCTTTTTTCTCTTATTTCTCTCTCTCTCTAATCCCTCTCTTTGTCCCTCTCTTTTCTCACTCTCGTCTCTTCTCGCTCTTCTTCTGTTCTCTCTCTCTCTTTCTCTCACCCTCAGTCGTCTTCTTTCCCTTCTTCTTTCCACTTTCTCTCTCTTTCTCTCACCATTCTCTCTATCTCCTCTGCCTCCCTCATTTGTCCCTCTCTCTTTCTCCCCCCTTCTCTCGCTCTTCTTTCCCTCTCTTTCTTGTTTCCTCTCTCTTTCTCTCCCTTCTCTATCTCTTTCTTTCTCTTTCACTACCTTCTCTCTCTCTCTCTCCTTCTCTCTCTCCCTCTCTCTCTCTTCACCACCAGGACCACCACGTTCATTACTCGCCTTCTGGAGGAAACTACCATCTCTCCCCTCTCTCCCCTCTCTCTTTCTCTCTCTCTCCCCTCTTTCTCTATCTCTCTTTCCCTCTCTCTCTCTTCCTTCTCTCCCCTCTCTCTCCCTCTCTCTCTCTCCCTCTCTCTCTCTCTCCCTCTCTCTCTCTCTCCTCTCTCTCTTTCTCCTCTCCCTTCTCTCTCTCCCCTCTTTCTCCTCTCCCCTCTCTCTCTCTCTCCCTCTCTCTCTCTCCCTATCTCTCTCTCCTCTCTCTCTTTCTCCTCTCCCTTCTCTCTCTCTCCCCTCTTTCTCTCTCTGTCCCCTCTCTCTATCTCCCTCTCTCTCTCTCCTCTCTCTCTTTCTCCTCTCCCTTCTCTCTCTCCCCTCTTTCTCCTTCTCTCCCCTCTCTCTCTCTCTCCCTCTCTCTCTCTCTCCCTATCTCTCTATCCTCTCTCTCTTTCTCCTCTCCCTTCTCTCTCTGTCCCCTCTTTCTCTCTCTGTCCCCTCTCTCTCTCCTTCTCTCCCTCTCTCTCTTCCTTCTCTCCCCTCTCTCTCCTCTCTCTCCCCTCTTTCTCTCTCTCTCCCCTCTCTCTCCCTCTCTCTCTCCCCTTCTCTCTCTCCCTCTCTCTTTCTTCACCACCAGGACCACCACATTCATTACTCGCCTTCTGGAGGAAACTATCATCTCCTCCCTCTCTCCTCTCTCTCTTTCTCCTCTCCTCTCTCTTCTCTCTCTCCCCCCTTTCTCCCTTCTCTCTCCCTCTCTCTCTCTCTCTCTCTCTCTCTTCCTTCTCTCTCCTTCTCTCTCTCCCTCTCTCTCTCTCTTCACCACCAGGACCACCACGGTTCATTGCTCCTCATCTGGAGGAAACTACCATCTCCTTCCTCTGCCCCAAAATGGCCACTCTGTTCCCACTGCGTTGGTTTTGTTGGATTAGAACAATTCCCCACCAGCCCATAATTTGCGGGCTCCTTATAACAGCACCACGCCCTGCTATACATTTCCATTATAGAGCCATATTGAGGGGAGATATTTAGGGCCTGGAAGGACACGGACCCTCTGCTTGGGCGAGGAAGCGGTCTACTTTAGGTCTGGGCTTTAGGTCTGGGCTTTACTATCTCTGGTGTTTCTGCTGGTTTGTTTCGGGGCCCAGGTACCGACAGGGGACGTGTGGTCGCTGAGGGCCCGGCGCACATGAGGGGGATCTATTTTAGAGTGTAAAGTGATGCTTGTGTGTGAGTGCAGCGGCCGCGGGGAGCAGACCGGGACCACTGCTCCAAACTGTGGTGCGAGTGGTGAAGGAGGCAGGACACAGATGATTACACGCTTCACAAGTCACACACAAGCAAAAAAATATATATGTGTATTTTGTACTTTTACTGCGATAAGTCTCTGATAAGTGTTTGTAGGTGAGCAGTAACGACAACTTAAACTGTGTGACTTTCCTGTTTGATGGTTGTTTCCAGGTTACGCCACCGTGCAGGGAAAGTTACAGGTCAGATCTGTGGAAAGGTCACTGTGAGGACGCCTGTTTTCCATGGTATTTTGGAGCAATGAAAACGTGATCAACTCAATGGAAGATGAGTACCGTATTTTCTGGAGTATAAGTTGCACCAGCCAAAAAATGCATAATAGAGAAGAAAAAAACATATATAAGTCGCACTGGAGTATGAAATGCAGCTGCAAGTGTGAAAATAACAAATAATATCACATATAAGTCGCTCTGGAGTATAAGTATATAAATATAAGTATAAGTCGCAGCCCAGCCAAAACTATGAAAAACGTATAGTCCGGAAATACGGTACGTTTAATGCTGTACTGAGAAACATTTCCTCCAGAAGAAAAGTTAAACAGTGGAGCATTCAAAGTCTAATTAAGCTCAAAATCTTCATGAATAAATATTGATTTGCTCCTTATTTCTTTTTTTGTATGTTTAACTATATGACACTGTATTTATACCTGTTTTTTGCTTAGTATAACAGATATACATTATACAACTATATATTCATGCTAATTGTGTTTAAAACATCGTGTCACATTGTTTTGGCCCGACATGTAACGGTGTTATAATGTGACTATAATGTGACTATAATGTGACTATAATGTGACTATAATGTGACTCTAGATAAACGGCTGCGATGCATTTTCACTCCATGTTTTTCCAAGTCGAACCTCGTATCGCTTTAGTTGTGCAATGAAACAGGGCGAGGGGGAAAAGTGCCAAGCGAGTGTAAATCCTCGCCCGGCCCACCACAAACTCTGCAATAACAAATTAGCCCCTCTCTTTCACCCTCTGTTCCCCTCTCTCCCCCTCTCTTCCCCTCTGTCCCCCTCTCTCCCCCTCTCTTTCACCCTCTGTTCCCCTCTCTCCCCCTCTGTTCCCCTCTCTTCCCCTCTCTCCCCCTCTCTTTCACCCTCTGTTCCCCTCTCTTCCCCTCTGTTCCCCTCTCTCTCCCCCTCTGTTCCCCTTTCTCTCCCCCTCTGTTCCCCTCTCTCTCCCCCTCTGTTCCCCTCTCTCTCCCCCTCTGTTCCCCTCTCTCTCCCCCTCTGTTCCACTCTCTCTCCCCCTCTGTTCCACTCTCTTCCCCTCTCTCCCCCTCTGTTCCACTCTCTTCCCCTCTCTCCCCCTTTCTTCCCCTCGGTTCCACTCTCTCCCCCTCTGTTCCCCTCTCTCTCCCCCTCTGTTCCACTCTCTCTCCCCCTCTGTTCCACTCTCTTCCCCTCTCTCCCCCTCTGTTCCCCTCTCTTTCCCTCTGTTCCCCTCTCTCCCCCTTTCTTCCCCTCGGTTCCACTCTCTCCCCCTCTGTTCCCCTCTCTCTCCCCCTCTGTTCCCCTCTCTCTCCCCCTCTGTTCCCCTCTCTCTCCCCCTCTGTTCCACTCTCTTCCCCTTTCTCCCCCTCTGTTCCACTCTCTTCCCCTCTCTCCCCCTCTGTTCCCCTCTCTTTCCCTCTGTTCCCCTCTCTCCCCCTTTCTTCCCCTCGGTTCCACTCTCTCCCCCTCTGTTCCCCTCTCTCCCCCTCTGTTCCCCTCTCTCTCCGCCTCTGTTCCCCTCTCTCTCCCCCTCTGTTCCACTCTCTCTCACCCTCTGTTCCCCTCTCTCCCCCTCTGTTCCCCTCTCTTTCCCTCTGTTCCCCTCTCTCCCCCTTTCTTCCCCTTGGTTCCACTCTCTCCCCCTCTCTTCCCCTCTCTCCCCTTCTGTTTATCTCTCCTTCCCCCTCTTGCTATCGTTTTCACCCTCACCCCCCTCTCTCACGCTCACTCCCTCTTCTCCTCCTCACAGCAGGTTCCTCTCTCTCCAGCTCCCTCTCCATCGTCACCCTGTCCATTCTTTCTCTCTCCCCCTCTCACCCGGTTCCTCTTTCTCTATCCCCCCTCTCCCTCTCTCTCCTACCTCTCTTTTGCTCCCTCTCTCTATCCTCCCTCCCTCTCTCTACAGCTTTCCCTTGTCTCTTTCAACCCATTCCTCTTTCTCTCCTCTCTCCCTGTTCCCCTCTCTCTTTACTGCCTCCCTCTCTTTCTTCAGCACCTCTCTTTCCCCTTTTCTCTCTGCCCCACTCTCTCGCCCCCCTTCTTTTCGCTCCCTCTCTCTATCCTTCCTCTGTCCCTTCTCTTTCTTTCTCCTCCTTTAACCCGGCCCCTCTCTCTCCCTTCTCTCCACCTCTGTCTTCCCCATCTTGTCACTCCTCTATCTCTCTCTTTCTCTCCCCCCTCTTCCCTCCCTCCCTCCCTCAGACAGGAGAAGATGCACAGAAGTGGCGTACATGTGTTTCTGTTAGTCCCTGATTGGAAAGACAACAGTGGAATGGGTGAGAGACGTGTGCGGTCCCAGACTCCAGATCCAGGGCCCGATTCTGTGAACTCCCCATGACTTTTAAAGATGATTCGATGCACAGATTTGGTGACAGATTTAAAAGACAATAGAACTGTCACGAGATAGCGCAGCATGTAATAAAATGTTTCATAATTTAGCTCAGTATTTCTTCCCTATGAAAGAAGGATGGCTGTTATTCCGAGGCCCATTACAACATCTACAGCAACAGACAAGTATATTGACTAAACTATTACCTAAGGCCTCCAGGATGTGGCTTCTAATGAGAGAGACGCATAATTACATACTTGTCAGTTAACCTTTGTCAAACTGAATGAATGTGGATACACCTTCTGATGTTTTTATAAGTATACAACATTATTAAATACATGAAGTAGAAGAAAATCTGCAATCAAAGCTGGATTTTCATAGTCATGGCTAAAACCAGTATGAGTTTGTTACTGTGGGTCTTGTACTTCCCTCTCACTGGTAAAAACAACATGCAAGGTTTAAAATCAGAGGACAAAAAGTACTGATATAAAATACAACCAAATCGAACATAAACTATTCTTTTAATCAAGAGGCCAAAGAGTGTCGCATTGTGAGACATGAACAAGAAATGACGGTTGATTGTCAGTATTTTCTGCATTTGTTTCCCTTCTCTGTGACTCAACACCACATTTTTCATGTCTCTGTGTGTAATGCACTGGGTTTGGCTGGAGTTACATTCATTACGCACTGGAAAATATAAATACTTTTGATCTTGCACAAGTGCCATGCAACGATAAACAGTAAAAGAGCTCATGCTAACGTGTTGCTGTTTTGCTAAGCACGTCAGTTCAACAAAGGAAGCGACCGTCCCTTCTCACAGGTCAGTGTTTGATGAGATATTACTCTTTTGTGGTTATATCTGCCGCCTTGTTTTCACCTTTTCAGACCATCCACTCCAAAGTAAACCAGTGGAAACGTGGCTTTAGACTGCAGCCTCGACTTGAAGACACTATTCATTGTCCTTCACTGGAAACGTGTCCTTTGCATTTGGCCTGTCTTTCACTGTGGACGACGTACGTTCAAATCTTGAGCAAGGTTTTTCAGGACTACGTGGCTAGAGAAAGAATACACAAGTCTTTATGTTTTAGATTGACAGTTGATGCACATAAAAAGGGGAGAACATGCAAAGCTCCAAACAGAAAGGCCACACCCAGCTCGAACCCTGTGAACTTTCTCATTAAATCCAAATTGTTCACTTTGCGTTAACAGTTTGAATGTACAGACGTGGATCCAATCGCTGAACAATACTCCAGTTGTTTGCATAACTGTTGAGGTCAAACTCATAGAACCAACAGGTGCAAAGAAACGTCTTTGTAGGACAACGGTGAAGCCTGCACTTCAACTCTTTCTGACTCTTCTGTGCAGCTGAAGAAGAGAGAAACTGTGATTGTTGACTGCAAACATGAAAGCCGCGATCGGTTTGCATTAACCGTACTCACAAACACACGTGCCCGCGAAACACACACTGCAGGAAGCGCTGGCCAAACTGTGACAAGATCTACGCTACGAAAAACAGGAAGTGGTTAGCAGCTGCATCAAACCAGAGTCACATCAACCAACAGCACAGCACAGGGTGAACCAGTCACAAAGAGTCCATTTCAAATGCATCTATAATAAAGCACAGCGTTGCTCTAGTAGAGAACATTCCACATTTAAAATCTATTTTCACTATTTTATTCACAGTAATTCCCCTTTTCTGTTGCATTTTTGCACAATGAGGTAATTCTCTAAGCATGGTTTCTAAAAGCAGCAGAGGCCATAACAGAGAGGGCAGGCCACTGGTTGAGGCCCCTGATCCACCACAGGTTCATTTGAATACAATTACATTTCAGTGCAGGGTCTCTATTGACTGTAGTTTCACTCTTTGACCACAAAAGGTGGTTAGCATCAGTGAGACCTTTGACATACTGTCCTCAATCACGTGGCCATGAAGTGGAGTTATTGTTTGAAAGGCTGTGTATTATATACACTGTGTATTATATATACTGTGTATTATATATACTGTGTATTATATATACTGTGTATGATATATACTGTGTATAATGTATGTTTGAATTGTTGAGCTAAATTAATGTAATCCATTTTATGTTGGATTACACCATCACCCTCCCCCACTGACTACAGATGGAAATGAGCTGAGCATCTCTGCATTTATAAGGTTAGGGTATGGGTTAGGGTTAAGGTTAAGGTTAGGGTTAGGGTTAGGGACAAGAGAGCAGATTTGGACCCAAGAGAGAACATGAGGGTTAGGGTTAGGGGTTAGGGCTAGGGTTAGGGTTAGGGGTTAGGGTTAGGGTTAGGGTTAAGGTTAAGGTTAAGGTTAAGGTTAGGGGTTAGGGTTAGGGGTTAGGGTTAGGGGTTAGGGTTAGGGCTAGGGTTAGGGGTTAGGGTTAAGGTTAGGGTTAGGGTTAGGGGGTTAGGGTTAGGGTTAGGGTTAGGGTTTGGGTTAGGGGTTAGGGTTAGGGACAAGAGAGCGGATTTGGACCCAAGAGAGAACAATAGGGTTAGGGTTAGGGACAAGAGAGCGGATTTGGACCCAAGAGAGAACAATAGGTTTAGCGTTAGGGGTTAGGGTTTGGGACAAGAGAGCGGATTTGGACCCAAGAGGGAACATGAGGGTTAGGGTTAGGGTTAAGGTTAGGGTTAGGGTTAGGGGTTAGGGGTTAGGGTTAAGGTTAAGGTTAAGGTTAGGGTTAGGGTTAGGGTTAGGGTTAGGGGTTAGGGGTTAGGGACAAGCGAGCGGATTTGGACCCAAGAGAGAACAATAGGGCTAGGGTTAGGGTTTAGGGTTAGGGACAAGAGAGCGGATTTGGACCCAAGAGAGAACAATATTGCCTGAACTTTATCAGTGGGTTAGGGTTAGGGGTTAGGGTTAAGGTTAGGGTTAGGGGTTAGGGTTAGGGACAAGAGAGCGGATTTGGACCCAAGAGAGAACAATAGGGTTAGGGTTAGGGTTTAGGGTTAGGGACAAGAGAGCGGATTTGGACCCAAGAGAGAACAATATTGCCTGAACTTTATCAGTGGGACCAGTCTCGGTCGCCGCGATGTTGGGTTAGGGGTTAGGGTTAGGGTTAGGGTTAGGATTAGGGTTAGGGTTAGGGTTAGGGTTAGGGTTAAGGTTAGGGTTAGGGGTTAGGGTTAGGGATAGGGGTTAGGGTTAGGGACAAGAGAGCGGATTTGGACCCAAGAGAGAACAATAGGGTTAGGGTTAGGGTTAGGGTTAGGGTTTAGGGTTAGGGGTTAGGGGTTAGGGTTAGGGATAGGGGTTAGGGTTAGGGACAAGAGAGCGGATTTGGACCCAAGAAAGAACAATAGGGTTAGGGTTAGGGTTAGGGTTAGGGTTAGGGTTAGGGTTTAGGGTTAGGGTTAGGGACAAGAGAGCGGATTTGGATTTAGGGTTTAGTTAGGGTTAGGGTTAGGGTTAGGGTTAGGGTTAGGGTTAGGGTTAGGGACAAGAGAGCGGATTTGGACCCAAGAGAGAACATGATGGCTTGAGCTGTATCAGTGGGACCAGTCTCGGTCGCCGCGATGTTGGGGTCAGTAACTTCTGTTTTGGGCGCCGCCATATTGGAATTCTGACTTCCGTGAGCCAGCTGGGGTCTGATCTAGACCCAACCACACTCAAACCGTGCCTGGGATTTATATCAGGTATTTTATATCAATAAATTATATTCCATTGTTTTATTTATCCATTAAAACAATTTGTGTGGTTTGGACACAACTAAAATCTTGTTCATCTTGGTCATCCGAGTCCTGAAAGCACAATAAAAAGGCCAAGACATTATTTTCACTACTGAACAAAGATGGAGCATCTGAACGCATACATCTTGAAAGTCACCATCTGTTATTTTTTATATATATATATATATATATATATATATATATATATATATATATATATATATATATATATATATATATATGTCATATGTATATGTTATATGTTTGAAATGTGCTGTAAATCATGTCCAGTGTCGATCCATGACTTACACCTCTCTGTCCCTTTTTAAGAGAAGAATGTCAAACTTGCATAATATTCCAGGCAGGTAGAGCTTAGCATTAGCAGCTTATTGTCTTTTATGTCTGGCTGGATAATTGTTGTGCCTCTGGTAAAACATGCAGCTGTTCTTCAGAATGCTTTTCAGAGCTGAAGAGGAGCGGGGGGGGGGCTGGACCTCTGGAGGTGAAGTGCGATGCCGGGGCACGTCAGCCGCTCAAACCTTAGCAACAAAAACAACAACACGGTCATTAAAGTCATTTTGAGATTTTGAAATTGTTCAATAATTAGTGGTTTGCAGTTATTCCACTTGTATACATTTACTTTTGAACGTATATCCAGTAATACAATCGAGTCTGACCTTTCTACTGAAGTAACAACCAAATAAATGAATGATTAAATTGAACTTACATCATCCAATTGTAATAAAATAGCTTGATTTATATATAACACTATGCACTTTTTTACACCTCGATTAGCTTGATTCAGGCTTAGTAACAGAACAAAACAAAGGGTTAGGAGTAAGGTCTAAGTAGTTATTAAGTATGAATTGTTCTTAATAAACTATGTGTTCAATAGTAAGTAAGTCTTTGTTAATCCTTTGTTAAAATTGTAAAATTGTAGTGATAGAAGCGTGTATTTAGTATATTTGTCTGTAGCAATGACGCCTTAAGTAAGAAAAACATTCCCCTTTAAGGCTTCTCGAGACCTTAATCCGGTTTGACCATCGTCCAAGTGTCAGAGGCTTAAGCTTTTCACAAACAGCATTTGTGAAACAGGTTTTGACAGTTGAGTGAAGTGGAGATGCTGGAGGTATGGACAGGGCAGAGGTGGTCAGTCAAGGTTAAGACTCTTTGAGGAGTGGACGCTGACCTTTGAACTCCGGCGATGTCCAGAGAAGCCTTGAAGACATGAACCAGGAGATAGCAGATAATTGGTGCTATTAGGATAAAGTCGTCTAACTATGGCTAATTTGAGAAGATGCAAAGACAACAGAGATTTTAGAGGGCGTGGCTAACATTTAAAGGTGTACTATGTAACCTTTTTCTGGTGGAAGGCCAGGCGTCGGCATGGTGATACTGTTTTACCTTGGACGCTTCACAGTACGGAGGTAAGTAGACAAGGAGACAAGTAGAAGAAGCCTCCAGGCCAAGTTACAGGTCAGATCTGTGGACAGGAGAGTCAGCTCAAAGTACAAATACATGTTTATCAAGCAACAAAACACTGACTAATCATAAATTAGACTAGTTTACTGTCATAGAAAAGTTACAACAGAGACATGTGAAGCAAAACACTGAACAGAAGACATTTAAATATGACAGATTGCCGTTTCTTTAGCAGGCATGTGCATCTGAAGAGGAGGATTCAAATGTATGACTATTTCCAATGTTTTCAGATGTAATGTCAGGATTTCAACACTCTGCCGTGGGAGTGAGCGGTCACACATGCCAAAACACTGCACAGCCGCTCTGTGTCAGCTCAAAAGAGGAAGACACTGACTCCTAACTACATGAAGTAGACGAGCTACGGGCCGGTGTGTACTTAACCAACACTCTTGACCAAACACACCACACAGCGTAGCCACAGCTGCCATCGGGGCGGACAACATGGCTGCCAAAAAGTGCGCATCCAAGGACAGAATAGAAGAAAACATTAAGAGAAATGGACAAAAACAACCAACTTTACAATTAGATAATAACTGTTCTACCGCCTGAGTCACTGTCAACCAATCATTTTCATAACGGATTTTTCTTTTCTAGTCGTCTTGAGGTCAAAAAGCTACAGTTAAATATTGCCAGAGCTTTAATTGCACTTGTCTCTAAAATCTAAAGCTCTAAACTAAGACCTAATGTCCATCGCGCAGCACCAAAGCAACGTTACATCAGCCTGTATGACCTCACTGTCCTGACTTAAGCTGCCCCGGGTCAGATGATGGAAACGTGGCCGCCGATCTGCACCAAAAGATTCTCTGATCGACCATCAATCATCCCTCGCACACGTTACAGTCACACAGGCAAGATTGGTGTCTTGCCCAAGGACACAACAGATGAAATGCCACATCTTGAACTTTAGCCACTGATGTTGACACAATATAAAACGTCTCAAAATGGAGATTTGCACAGCCCAATGAGAACAGAATGACATTTTTAACACAGAAATAACAGCAGTTTGTTGAATATCATCATGTGGTTTAACACTACTTTGCACATGGACGAAGCTCCTTCTCAAACTGCTCAGGGAAAAGGTCCAGTTTTTCATTTTTACACGTGTTTTCCTTCCACATCGCTGACTGACATTGCGGGTCAGACGTTTCTGCTCCTCGCCGCACTTGTCTCTTGCACCTCGACGACAACTCCAACCCAACCGCATATTTAACAAACAGCGGAGCGACGAAACGCGGCACGTCCATCACGCAACGCTACGGCGAAGCTACATCAACACGTCCGTCCTGTAGCAGTGACCCCCCCGAGCATGCAAGCCTTGACCTTAACACGTTAGAAAAACACACAATCAAACGGGACACTACACAGACCACTAATAACAACTGTTCCATCGTCGTCCTCGGCGTTATGAGCGGCGCTTCGCTGATGCTCTCCAGATCGTGTCTCCTTTTCTTTTGCAATTACAAAAAGAGGGACCATAAATTACGGCGGAGGGCCCCTTTACAGGAAGTCTATGGAGTAGCCAAGATTACAGCCTAGATAGGAGGATTTGAAGGAGTTGAGACAGGGGCCGGTTTGAAGTGAACCAGTCGGGTGAGGTGTGCTTAATTATACCTCAGTTGAAGTGTTAAATAGTGCAGTAAGCAGTGTTTTGGGGGCTTTTATGGAAGCCAGGTGTAGTAAATAAATCCATTAGGGTTAAAAGGAGGAGAGCGGGTCCTCTCGGGGGCCGTGTGTCTCTCGTAATGTCGGGGACGTCTGTGTAGTTTCAGTTCTGGTCTAGCGGTAAAACACACTGGTAAATGGCCGCGTGCTGTGCTGATATTTCAAATAATTGCGCAACTGATTGGGTTTGTGAAATGTCATGTCATTTTTAGCAATGTTTTTGACGGACAAAGATTGAGTCAGAGTTTTTAAATTGAAATGGAATAAGGAAGTTTATGGTTTACGTGAATTTGCATTTTAACTGTCAAAAAATGCAGTTGTTTTTCGCTGGTTTATGCTCTGGGATTACTGGGCAAAACGAAGCAAAAACGACATATAGTTTGACCTCTTCTGGATGAACAAGTTTACCAAAATTTAAAGTTTATTATAGCAAACGTGAGGATCTTTTTGAGGTTTATCGAGGCCACTTCCCTCGATCTGAGTGACTCTGGAACGACAAATTTCACAAAAGTTTACCTCAAGCTTAGGATAAATGTGAAAAGTGCACTGTGTGACTGTCGGTGTAATCCCTCATTCGTCCAGGCGTGTTCCATAGTAGAAAAAGCTTCAGTTGTAGTCATCTGGACTCAGTTTGCAAAAATAGACGTTTCGACTCTCATCCAAGAGTCATTGTCAATAACAGAATTTAGGTCGAGAACTCCGATATTAATACTGTTCTGTGGTAAGACCCGCCCATTGGGAGGAGCCTTCCTGAGTAGAAAGAGTTGTTTGTTTCAACAGAAACTCCCCCTTGTATCTACCGAGCTAGCCTATTCAGAAACTTAATGGGCTATTAGAATCCTCTTTGTCTTTGTGAGACCCTGGCTCAACTACCCTGAGTACCTGATTAGCATCTGAATGTCCTTGTCCTGGTCCTCTACCTTTCCAGGGGTTCAGAATCCCATTATAAATAACAGGAAGATGAAACCTAAGCCCTCCATTTCTGTTTAAAGAAGGTCTTTCTTTTTTAACAAAAATAGCTTCCTTGACTCCTCTTTCAAACCATCTTTTCTCCCTGCTTAAAACCTTCACCTCACCGTCTTCAAACGAGTGATTAGAGGCTTCAAGATGGAGATGCACGGCGCTCTGTGGTCCTGAACTAGTATTTCTTCTGTGCTGATAAAGCCTCTTGTGTAGAGGCTGTTTCGTCTCACCTATGTAATGTTCTTTACAACTTTCTTCACTGCATTGGATCGAATAAACTACATTGCTCTGTTTTTGAGTCGGCAACTTGTCCTTTGGGTGAACCAGTTTTTGTCTTAAAGTGTTTCCTGGTTTAAAATAAACAGGGACTTCGTGTTGTCTAAAAATTCTGTGTGACTGTGTGACTCTTCTCTCTGCTTGTCTCCATGGTGATGTCGCTCCCTCGCCTGGAATAGTTTCTCTATCTTACATTTTAATCAATCACGGTGTTTTTATTGCTCAAAAACATATATTCTTACTGTGAGCAGACTCGCCTATCCACAGATATGACCTGTAACTTGGCCTGGCTGCTTGTCTCTATGGCGATTGATACGCCATATGTCATGCTGTTAAAGTGCTTATGACAGGTTAGACTACACATTTCACTGATTATATTAAAGATAGTACAAACACATGTTGACCATTTTCAAGTTTATCATTCAAAATGTGCATAACTTTAAGCGACCAATTGGCTCCTCCTCCCACCGCCAAAGTCACTTCCGGTCCCGTTTGTCGCCCGCGTTTTTCAAGAAAATTTGTATCACTGATGTCCGTAGAATCGTGGACTCACTCTCTCCTGCAGCTTAAAAGTCCAAACATTGTATTTTATTTCATAGTTAGCGACATTGTGAGCTAGCGCGCTGGTAACAAGCGGTAGAAGCAGCCGCTGGATTCGCCTGGAGCGTTATGCACTTCCTGGTTGGACACGAGCAGCAGATGTGGCCGAGTTAAGAGGTGATTCCACAACTGTTACCTAGCAACCATACTGGACCAAAAGCCATATAGAGTGCACAATAGTTACGATGTGACACATACCAGATAACACCTTTACTTTGTGAAATGATATCGTGTAAATTGTCCCTTCATTTTAGATGGACCGTCGTTTCCTGATGACATCACAGAGAGATTCCTGTAACATTTGACCTTTTATATTTCATCTTCACTTGACAAACTGCAACTTGACCGACGTAAAACTATAATAAATACTTGCCAAAGAGACTAAACCACCAAACAAAGTAAGAATTAGAAGAAAAAAACACCAGAACCTGTGACGTGCACTTTAAACATCGCAGGCCAACGCGATGTAACGTCTTCATTTTTGCCAAAAAGCCGCACGTGACAATTTGAAAACTCATTACACCTTGTGCCAATTTCAAAACGATGTCGCGTTGGCGGATTGTGCGCTGGGAGCCACAAAAGAAACTGCTGAGAGTTGGAGAGGAAACCACTCTCTCCGTTGAGGTAGCACACACTTTACACACACATTACACACACTTTACACACTCACAGCTCTGCACACGTTCTATCCACCTGATTAACCCTCTTACACATCTGTAGCTCCGTTTCACTGTCACGCCGTCTCAGAGCGAAACTGGGGACAGCTCAGAACCCGAACACCAGCGCGTGCCACCCCTCCCGTCGCACAGGAACTCGTTTGTTTGTCGACCACAGTTGGTAATGGGCTCGGTGTTTCTGCGACCGAACCTTCAAATCTAAATCAGTCAGTGGCAGATACGCCCCGCGCACCTGAACACGCCCTTTAACTGTCTGCAACTGTACAAAAGAAGACGCTTCGCAAACCGTCGCACCCAATATCTCACGTGGGATTTAAATGACAGAATATCAACACTTTAAACCATGCAAAGATTTCCCCCTCACGATGTGGCTTTGACATGAATGAATATGTTTATTAGTTGTTGCAAAGTGATTTGTAGTGGCTGAGTGTCCAAAGTACTCATACCCAGCTGCAAATTGATACTAAAACTACGCAATATTGAAACTATACTAACTTCAAACTCATTTTAGCAGGTTTTGATGCTGAAAAAATAACATCAACTGGACAAAAATGGAACTAAAATAAGATAAGATATTCCTTTATTGTCCCACATGGGGAAATTTCATTGGTGCAAAGCAGGAAGATACAGAGGTAGATCCAGAAGAACAGATCACTTATAGGAAGTTTTAAAAACACTTTCAGTAGAAGATCTCCTATAAATAAAAACTCCCATAGACAATAAATAAATACATACATAAATACCATTGCATATGATCACGACAGTAATTGCACATGAATATGTGTCACCACAGCACATAGATTGCACATGAATTTCACAGTAATTGCACATGAATCACAACAGTAATTGCACATATGACGGAATTACCCTGTATTGTTGTTGATTCACAGTGGAAACTAGTACACGACCACATGATAATACGAAACAAATTATGATTTTTATGTTGAAAATTACCATTCAATGCCCCTAGAAGAAGAAAAGTTTGTCATTCACTAGTTCAGGGGTGTCCAAACTTTCTTCACAGAGGGCCGCATTTTGTAACTTGTATGGAGCACAAACAACCCAATCGAATTTGAAAGTGAATCCTTCAAAATGTTGCATTTGACATAGTTTGGATGAGCCTCCACACCTTTAATACTACTTGGAACAGTTGTTGCTTGGAACATGTTGTTATAATATCAAAATGCTTCAATTTGTCCAATTTGTCCAATCTACAGTAAAAAGTACTACTGTTTGTCGGTTTGGACCAAGCTGGAGGACCGCCAAAAATTGGTCTGAGGGCCGCTTTTGGCCCGCGGGCCATAGTTTGGGCATGCCTGCACTAGTTGCTAACACTGAAGGCAACTTAAATCTCTGCAGTACGAAGCAGATTCAAGAGAAATTAAACCTACAACTTCAGAGGTATGTGTTTAATCTACATAAAAGTCAGCGAGAGCGTTTGTGCAACTGCAAAACTCAGAGGGGGAAAAAAAATCGATGCATTTTCTGCGGCTCTTGTTCTTTCGTTGCACTTGGGCGTGTTCCATTCAAACATAAACAACCAATGTTCAAGTAGGTTTGTGGGTTTTCTTAGCAAGCAGCAAAGCCACAGTTATTGATGTGGCTTCGGCGCTTGTTGCACTTCAGAAAAAAAACAACAGCAAAAGATTGTGAGCAAAGTGATGCACGACTTTTAGCCTGAAAAACAAATCTGGCAAACGGATCAGAGAGCGACAGTATTTAGTACATTGCATTCATTTCCATTGTTAATTTGATAAAGAGGGTTGTAACTTTGCACCATTGTCCGTTCTGGCCCGCGCTGCCAGATCACTCGTGTTTATAGAGTTAAGCTGGAACGATAACCTTCCAGCGTTACAGTTTTGTTGCCGTGTTATGCTTCGGAGTTCGCACCGCGGTTTATTTTCTTTAACGTGAACGGGGCTCGATGCAAAAGAGTTATCACCAAACAATAACCGAAAGGGTTTAGGCCCGAGTGAACTGCAGGGCGTACGAATGCCCTAAAACCCTTGAAATACTCGCGGTGGAAAATGCTTGAAATCTTCGACGATCAGCTCGCAACAAGGTGGAAAAAGTTCCTTAGAGTTCCTTATAAACATAAACAGCTCTTTACAGTCAAAAGTGAGTTGATTAAATTGAGATATTTTCCATGTTTCAACACACGACGCATGAAAACTTTGTCTTTCAAATGTTCTAAATGATTCTGGTTCTCAGCGACGTCTTGTAGCATCGATTGGTGCGTTAGAGCCAGATCAGAGCTTTGGGGATTGACACAATATGAAATGACATAAATCAGGTTTACACTTGCATAATATTAAAATAAGCACCTAAACTGGGACTAAAACAAGCTTAAACCAGGTCTAAACCAGGTCTAATGGGACCAAACCAAGTCTACATGACTCAAACTGAGCCTCAATCAAGGATGACCACACCCTTATTCTACAAACGTGTGAGTTATTTTATCTTCTACTTGTTCCATTTTCAGTCTGTGGCAAAAGTGTCATTTGGGTCAAAATGTGCTTTTGTTTGTTGCCTTTAAATATGATTGCCAGGGCCTGATATAACGACCAATCCAAATGTACAAAACATAAAAACATCACAAAAAACAGCTGAATTCTGAAAAGTAAAAGCACTAATAACCTCTGACATTAAGAGAACCACGTACAAGATGATCCCTGAATATTGTGGTTAAACCTAAATGTCTTTGATAACCGTTTCCCGCCCTGAGCAGACATGATCCCGTCTGTCTGTCAGCGGCCGGAGGTTTTTCTGTGTTTTACGGCTGTTTGATCCATGTCGTTCAGAGCTTTGAGATACAATCTACAGATGAACCATCTTCTCCATCTTTATCTCCATCTCTAATGTGGGAAGGACCCGGGCCAACCCCCGTCACCTCCACTTCTCCCGCTCTGAATGAGCCTCTGAGGTGGAATTCAGGGCAGTGGCTCTCAAAATGTGGTCCGCGAACAACTCAGGTGGGACCACAGGTGGGACCACGGGTGGGACCACGGGTGGGACCGCAGGTGGGACAACAGGTGGGACCACGGGTGGGACCGCAGGTGGGACAACAGGTGGGACCACGGGTGGGACCACAGGTGGGACCACGGGTGGGACCGCGGGTGGGACTGCGGGTGGGACCGCGGGTGAGACCACAGGTGGGACCACGGGTGGGACCGCGGGTGGGACTGCGGGTGGGACCGCGGGTGGGACCACAGGTGGGACCACGGGTGGGACCGCGGGTGGGACCGCGGGTGGGACTGCGGGTGGGTCCAGGTTGATTTTAGAGTTTAGCCCTAATTTTGACCCAGTTTTATCTGGCGAATGTTAGTCTTGGTTTAGACCTGGTTTAGTCCTGGTTTAGTCCTGGTTTAGTCCTGATTTAGTCCTGATATAGTCCGGTTCTAGTCCTTTTTTAGTTCTGAGCAAGTCCAGGTTTACTTTAGAGTTTAGTCCTAATTTTGTTCCAGTTTTGAGATGGTGAATGTTCATGTGTGATTTGATTTAGTCCTGGTTTAGTCCCAATTTAAAGATGTGATTCAAACCCATTTTAGGCCTAAATGGTGTTGGTGAAATTATTTAGTTTTTTCCGTTGTCAGTACATATTTGTTTCCGTTGCACTCAATTTAACCACAATTTAGTCCTGAACTTAAGGGCATTTCCTCTTGCTTTTGGTCTTAACTTTTGACTCAGTGACTGTTATTTTCAGTTTAGTTGTTTTGTTCAGTCCTGGTTTAATCCTGGTTTGTTCTGGTTTAGTCCTGGTTTAGTTCCTCTTTGATCCTCCTGGAAAACCAGTTTAGACCTATTTTTGTTGCTGCCGAGACCTGACTTACATTACATCATGGTTTATCTGTACTTTAGTCCATATTGGAGCTAATTCATGATTTATTTTAGTTATTAAAGTGAGTTATTAGTGATGGTGGCACTGGAAACAACCTGAGAACCACTTCAGGCTCAGGAAACTGGGAAACGTGGACTTTATGCTCAGATTTCCCCAGTTTGAAAGTAAATATTTCACTTATTCTCAGACGACATGGCTCTGCTCTGGTCTTAAGCTTCTCATAGTTTGATAATCCTGTCGTGTTCTGCTCGGACCAGACGCAGAGGATTCTTCAGCGATTCCCAGACACGTCGCGACCTTTTGACCTCTGAAAATGACACTGCCGCGAACTCCCACTTTGGTTTCAGTCACAATCGTTTGACTGACTGTTTTTACGCCATCGCTGCACTGTACGGCGCGGGTCTGGGGTTTGTGCGCGAATAGCACGGCTGCCATGGCAACAGCAACAATATGAGGTGTTTTGAACGAGGAAAGGTCCTCAAAATGTCACCGTAACAAGAAGAAGAAGAAGAAGAAGAAGAAGAAGAAGAAGAAGAAGAAGAAGAAGAAGAAGAAGAAGAAGAAGAAGAAGAAGAAGAAGGAGAAGAAGAAGAAAAACAACAACAACAACAAGGAGAAGAAGAAGAAGAAGAAAAACAACAACAACAACAACAAGGAGAAGAAGAAGAAGAAGAAGAAGAAGAAGAAGAAGAAGAAGAAGAAGAAGAAGAAGAAGAAGAAGGAGAAGAAGGAGAAGAAGGAGGAGAAGAAGAAGAAGAAGAAGTAGAAGAAGAAGAAGAAGAAGAAGAAGAAGAAGAAGAAGAAGAAGAAGAAGAAGAAGAAGAAGAAGAAGGAGAAGAAGAAGAAAAACAACAACAACAACAAGGAGAAGAAGAAGAAGAAGAAGAAGAAGAAGAAGAAAAACAACAACAACAACAACAAGGAGAAGAAGAAGAAGAAGAAGAAGAAGAAGAAGAAGAAGAAGAAGAAGAAGAAGAAGAAGAAGAAGAAGAAGAAGGAGAAGAAGGAGGAGGAGAAGAAGAAGAAGAAGAAGAAGAAGGAGAAGAAGGAGGAGGAGAAGAAGAAGAAGAAGAAGGAGAAGAAGGAGGAGGAGAAGAAGAAGAAGAAGAAGAAGAAGAAGAAGAAGAAGAAGAAGAAGAAGAAGAAGAAGAAGAAGAAGAAGAAGAAGAAGAAGAAGAAGAAGAAGAAGAAGAAGAAGAAGAAGAAGAAGAAGAAGAAGAAGAAGAAGAAGAAGAAGAAGAAGAAGAACTTAACTTTGATGTGAAACTATCAACTAAATGTTTTCATTTAAACGTAGCTTTTCCAGCGTCTGAGATGCTTGTGCTTTGCCTGGAATATTCCGCAGTACGGCATTAAACGTATCGATCTTTACAACGCCACAAAAGCCAGATTTGTGGATAATACGACAAACACCATTTTCGAGCAGTAAAACAGAGTTAAAGCTGCAGAAAAGGCCGAACCGTGGAACCTTCCGGGCAGATTCATCAAAGCAGTAATGTAAAGGCGGTAATGCATAGGTTGTTTGTGTTATTTGCTTATATTACATAGATACAGAGGCGGAAGAGAGAGGATTATAGCGTCTGTAGTGAGTAAGTAATCTGAGTCGACAGAAGTGTATTTGAATCCACAGTTATCCAGGTCACACACGGGTTAAGGTGAAAGACGGATCCTCCTTCCACTTAAAGCTTGTGACGACAGAAGCATCAGGATCTACAGGTCGGGCTGAATTACACCTTTTAAACATTTGCATAATGTAAAGTACAAATACGCTATAGCACAATGTAAAGTCAATACTAAACTTCATGTGAGACGAGGGGGAAAAGCAGAATAAACTGAGGCCAAAGCGAAGGCATTACATGAAGCTTCAGACATCTAAAAACACACACTTCAGAGCGTCAGTGTCACAGACTCTGGAGAAAAGAAACAAAGAACGAGAGGAACTGACTTTTGGAGTCGACTGAACTTATGTGCACTTCTTAGTTAGAGTTTATTTGGTTTTAATGGGGTCAAATATGAGTAAAATGTATTATAATGACATTAGCGTGACTTAAAGTGCAGTGTGTAACATGGTCCGCCACCTGCTCGTCTTCATCCGGATGCTTTTTTGCTTCGGAATATTCTAAGGATGGCATTAAACGTGTCTGTTGCCATGGAGACGAGCTGGTTACGTGTCAGAGCTGTGTAGAGGCAACACTTCTCACAGTAACAATGCACGTTTATGAGTTTACGAGTATTTTGAGCAATACAAACACCAAATAAATGCAACTACACACACAGTGGAACATTTCAGGCAAACATAACATCTCCATGGAGACAAGCAGGTGGCAGATTCATCACCAGAAAAGTTACACAGTGCACCTTTAAGTTTAATGCCACTTATCGTATATTTTGGTGGCGAAATCAACCTTTTTTATGTGAAAATATCTTCTTGTAAAATGCGATATCTTTGTTGTTAATGTATTGAGATTTGAGTCTAAATAAGACGCAGTTTTAATCTTGTTTTTAAACTTCAATAGAGTATATTTTAAGTCCTGATGTGGTCCTGCTTTAGTCCAGTTCTAATCCTTGTTTAGGCCTGACCAAGTCCTGGTTTATTTTAGAGTTTAGCCCTAATTTTGACCCAGTTTTTTTCTGCCGAATGTTAATTTAGTCCTGGTTGAGTCTTGGTTTAGTCCTGATTTAGTCTTGGTTTAATCCTGGTTTAGTCCTGGTTTAGTCTTGGTTTAGTCCTGGTTTAGTCTTGGTTTAATCCTGGTTTAGTGCTGGTTTAGTCCTGGTTTAGTCCTGGTTTAGTCCTGGTTTGTCCTGGTTTAGTCCTGGTTTAGTCCTGGTTTAGTCCTGCTTTAGTCCTGCTTTAGTCCTGGTTTGTTCTGGTTTGTCCTGGTTTAGTCTTGGTTTAGTCCTGGTTTAGTCCTGGTTTAGACTTGGTTTAGTCCTGGTTTAGTCCTGGTTTAGTCCTGGTTTGTTCTGGTTTAGTCCTGGTTTGTCCTGGTTTAGTCCTGGTTTGTTCTGGTTTAGTCCTGGTTTAGTCCTGCTTTAGTCCTGGTTTGTTCTAGTTTAGTCCTGCTTTAGTGCTGCTTTAGTCCTGGTTTAGTCCTGCTTTAGTCCTGCTTTAGTCCTGCTTTAGTCCTGCTTTAGTCCTGCTTTAGTCCTGGTTTAGTCCTGGTTTAGTCCTGGTTTGTTCTGGTTTAGTCCTGGTTTAGTCCTGCTTTAGTCCTGCTTTAGTCCTGGTTTGTTCTAGTTTAGTCTTGCTTTAGTGCTGCTTTAGTCCTGGTTTAGTCCTGCTTTAGTCCTGCTTTAGTCCTGGTTTGTTCTGCTTTAGTCCTGCTTTAGTCCTGCTTTAGTCCTTAGTATGTTTGATGCATACATAACTCTCCTCGACAGTATCTGCAGTCGCCTTGACAAGCTCTAGTAGATCTTGTCTTGGAAGTATCTGTTTTCCTGCTGTAAGTCTGTTTGTCCTTCAAAGCCTTCTCGTTCTGACGCTCCTTCGTTCAAACCCTGAACTCGGGGCCCCGCTCAGAGCACAGCCATGTTTCGGAGCCCGCGCTTTGCTTTCAGGCCCCCCCAAAAAAACACAACACCATTGACGGCGGCGCACAGGAGCCCACTGTGAGGGGCCGGCGCTCGTGTGAAAAACAGAGCCGCGCACTCAAGGAACGGCGGGGCCAGGTGCGCGGGGAGGAAATACCGACGGCATACCGGGCCCCAGGAATGTTTTTATTGGGCCCTTTTTACAAACGTGCCCATTTGGAGGTGTGTTCACTATAAAGCGCCGCAGCCTGGACGGGTCCGTCGGGCGCGGAGCGGGCGACTCAATGGAGGAGCTGTGTCCAGAGCCGTGGTGTTTTAACAGCTGCCACAGTTTAGCCAGGCATGTTCGTCTAGAAGTGCAGGTATACGAGTGTGGGGGCCAAAACACGGGGCCCCGAGATGGAGACGTTCACTGTCACGAAAAGCGTGTCGGGCACAACACGACTGTGGCACAGAGGCTACGGTGCAAAGGTTTGGCATTTTGTCCAGGGCCGAACTTGGCATCCTATTATTTTTAGCATTTTTTATTAGCAAACGTTTGTATTTAACATATTTAGGAGAGGATTTGGGTTTGGATTAGGTTTATGGTTATGTTAGAATACTTTATTTGGTTAGGATTTGGGTTTTGGGACAGTTGGGAATGATCTTATTATTATTATTTATTTACTGTGAAAAAGATTATTTTAGACAATATATTAAGAGTTAGGTTTAGACACCATTAATGTAGTTAAAATAGAGCTTTGGGACATGAAATGTGTCTATTACAGTTAGGTCACTCACACAGCTTTACTTTGGAGAACTGCGAATAAATAATTAAAAAGTAATGAGTAAATATAGCCGCAAGCGGCAATGATCGGCCCTCGCCACGCCGCCGCCACGCCGCAATAGGAGGGGGCGCCCCAATTGTCCTTTTATTACATCTACTGCTGAATCTGTGACGCTGTCACATCTTCTCCCCTTTGTTTTACCATCAAAAAGCTATTTTATTTTGAATTCTTGGCAAAATGTGCGGCTTCGCCGCACAGACACCGTGACTCTTTGAATAAAAATGTGGATAACTTTTGATGGTCCACCCCTGAAGATGAGTCTCACCAAATTTCAGGTTAATAGGGCTAACGCCCTGGGAGGAGTTGGTGAAAGTCTAAAGTGTAAACATGTTCTGGTGATTTCCCCATTGGAATAACATAGGAGGTTTCGGTCATCGCTACAGCAAAACCATAACAATTATGACATGGGTCTCATTGACTTTTTTGATGGGGACGCCAAAATTGAGTTTTGTGTCAAATTTCAGATAATTTCGCAAAACTAAACATTTAACCTCCATATAAAATTTGTAGGGGGCGCTGTGGCGCCAAATTAATTTATTTCACTTCAAGTAAGTTTAGGGCAAAGAGTTTAACAACTGATTCTAATTTGACGCAATTCGGACTTTATCTGTGCAAACGGCAGAAATTTTAAATTTGGGAGATTTCTGAAATTCTAGCTAAAGTTTGAGGCTTCACCGCACAGAGACCGTGACAGGTATCAATGTAATTTGAATAACTTTTGATGTCCCACTCCTCAGTAGCATTTTCACCAAATTTCAGCTTTTTAGAGCCAACGCCCTGAGTTCGTAAAAGTACGACGTTTGAAAAAACTCCCGAGTCATGCTTAGCCATTTTTGAAGCAATATGGCCGACATTTGGTTGGGCGGACGGCGTTGCCGTAATAATATTTTTTACTTCTCTTGTCACCATCTACCTCTGCGCCAAATTTCATGATTCTACGATCAGCTTTTTTTTGGGTCATTTCCTATCTCTCAATGCATTTTTGGTACATTTGGGGGCGCTGACGCGCCAATTTTTTTATTTTAGAAAAGGGAAATAGCCAGAATGTAGAGAGGCACGATTTTTAGAGGTGTGCAAATTTTTGTGACTTTTCGTCAATGTTCACTGGGTGAAAAATAGGGGGGTTGGTCCCGAGAAGAAAGAAAGAAAGAAGAAAGAATTAAAGCCGCAAGCGGCATCCAACGGCCCTCGCGGGCCGCCGGCCTTCCGACTCTGCGCTTTCGACTTGATAAAGATGGCGCCCTTATTGTGTGTTGAATTAAAAAAGAACTTGACAGACGGGGACACATTGGACATGGCCAATCCAGTGCAAATGAACACAAGTGTCAGTCAAATTTGCTGCGCCGCCGCACAGAGACCGTAGCACTTGGAATAAAAATATGGATAACTTTTGATGCCCCGCTTGTATAGATGATTTTCCCCAAATATGAACTTGATCGAGCTATTGCCCACGGAGGAGTTTGTTAAAGTGTGAAGCGTAAATGTGAACATTTCAGAGATTTCGCTGTTTTCCCATCTGTGACAGTATATTTGCAGCTCCACGGCACAGAGACCGTAGCACTTAAAATCAAAATATGACTAATTTTTGATGCCCCGTTTGTGTAGATGATTTTCCCCAAATATGAGCTTGATCGGGCTTTCGCACTAGGAGGAGTTCGTTATAGTGTGAAGCGTAAAAATGTGGTCATTTTAGAGATTTCGCTGTTTTTCCATTTCTGACATATATTTGCGGGCCCGCCACACAGAGACCGTAGCACTTAGAATCAAAATATGGATAACTTTTGATGCCCCGCTTGTGTAGATGATATTCTTCAAATATGAGCTTGATCGGGCTATCGCCCTAGGAGGAGTTTGTTAAAGTTTGAAGCGTAAAAATGTGGTGATTTGAGCAATTCTACGATTTTCCCATAAGGATAACATGGGATGTTTCTGTCATCGCTATGGTTACGCCGTACAAAATATGACTTTGGCTCTCATACTTGTATGATCAGGATGGCAAATTAGAATTTAGTGCAAAATGTCATGTCATTTGGAAAAACTGTATTGTTTATAGGCCACTCTGAAGGCCAAATAGTCAGAATTCAGGGAAAAGTTTGCGGCTCCGTCGCACAGAGACCGTAAAAGTTATCCTTAAAATTTGGATAACTTTAGATGCCCCACATGTCTAGAGGACGTACACCGATTTTGAGGTCGGTGGGCAAAACGCACTAGGAGGAGTTCGTTAAAGTGTAAAACATAAAAATGTGGTAATTTGAGAGATTTTGCTGTTTTCCCATTTGTGACATATATTTGCGGGTCAGCCACACAGAGACCCTAGCACTTAGAATCAAAATCTGGATAACTTTTGATGCCTCACTTGTGTAGATGATTTTCCCCAAATATGAACTTGATCGGACAATCGCCCTAGGAGGAGTTCGTTAAAGTGTGAAGCGTAAAAATGTGGTCATTTTAGAGATTCCGCTGTTTTCCCATTTGTGACATATATTTGCGGGTCCGCCACACAGAGACCGTAGCACTTAGAATCAAAATATGGATATCTTTTGATGCCTCGCTTGTGTAGATGATTTTCCCCAAATATGAGTTTGATCAGACAATCGCCCTAGGAGGAGTTTGTTAAAGTGTGAAGCGTAAAAATGTGGTGATTTGAGCAATTTCGCGATTTTCCCATAAGGATATCATGGGATGTTTCTGTCATCATTACGGTTACGCCGTACAAAATATGACTTTGGCTCTCATACTTTTATGATCAGGATGGCAAATTAGAATTTTGTGCAAAATATAATGTCATTTGGAAAAACTCTATTGTTTATAGGCCACTCTGAAGGCCAAATAGTCAGAATTCAGGGAAAAGTTTGCGGCTCCGTCGCACAGAGACCGTAAAGGTTATCCTTAAAATTTGGATAACTTTAGATGCCCCACTTGTCTAGGGGACGTACAACGATTTTGAGGTCGGTGGGCAAAACGCCCTAGGAGGAGTTCGTTAAAGTGTGAAACAGAAAAAATGTGGATATTCGAGAGATTTAGCAATTTTCCCGTAGGAATAACATGGGAGGTTTCCGTCATGGCTACGGCTACGCCGTAAAAATTAAGGCATAAGTTTGATTGGCCTTTTGCTCGGGACCCCAAAATAGAATTTTGGGCAAAGTTTAGAACATTTGTGTAAAACCAGTTTTTGTCCATCAATGTTCACTCAAAGGCAACTCTGTAGGGGGCGCTATCGCGCCCATTTCAATTTTGTCATCCTAAACTGGTCCAAACTTGAAAGTTTAACAACTGATTCAAATTTGGTCCTAATCGGACTCGTTTTGATCAAATGGGAGCAATTTTTAGATCTGCAATATTCCAAAATAAGTTGTCCAACTTTGCGGCTGCGCCGCACACAGACCGTAAAAGGTATCTCAAAAAATTGGATAACTTTAGATGCCCCACTTGTCCAGAGGACGTCCGCCGATTTTGAAGTCGGTGGGCAAAACGCCCTAGGAGGAGTTCGTCAAAGTTTGACGTGAACAAAATGGCTAACACAGCGTGTTTTCATTTTCAAAGGAAGATGGCGGCCATAGGGTAAGTCTGGGGGCGTGGCCACAATATTTTTTTTTTTTTGTCCTTACGAGAGGAAAGCGTGTCCTGAATTTCGTAGCTTTACGCCAAAGTTTACCTCGGGGCGTCTCCCATAGGCGCAATGTATTTTGACTTTTGTCGGTGGCGCTGTCGCGCCATTTTTTAACGAAAAAAAAAATGGCCCATAAAAAATCAAATTTTTCGCCGATTCTGAATTTTGGGCAAAGTTTGGTGAGTTTTTGAGCATGTTCAGGGGGTCAAATTAAGAGCTCAAAAAGCAGAAGAACAAGAAAAATAATAATTAAAGCCGCAAGCGGCATCCAACGGCCCTCGCGGGCCTCTGCATTTTACAGAGATGGCGCTAACGCAATTGTCTAAGAACTAAGACAGCGACACATTGTACATGTACAATGCTGTGCTTAACCAGTGCAAATGAACACAAATGTCGGTCAAATGTGCAGCTCCAGCGCACAGAGACTGTGACACTTGGAATAAAAATATGGATAACTTTTGATGCTCCGCTTGTGTAGATTATTTTCCCAAAATATGAGCTTGATCGAGCTATTGCCCACAGAGGAGTTCATTAAAGTGTGAAGCGTAAATGTGAACATTTCAAGGATTTGGCGTTTTTCCCATTTGTGACATATATTTGCGGCTCTACCGCACAGAGACCCTAGTACTTAAAATCAAAATATGGATAACTTTTGATGCCCCGCTTGTGTAGATGATTCTCCCCAAATATCAACTTGATCGGGCTTTCGCCCTAGGAGGAGTTTCTTAAAGTGTGAAGTGTAAAAATGTGGTCATTTTAGAGATTTTGCGGTTTCCCCATAGGGATAACATGGGATGTTTCTGTCATCGCTACGGCTACGCTGTACAAAATATGACTTTGGCTCTCATACTTTTATTTTGGGGATGGCAATTGAGAATTTTGTGCAAAATGTCATGTCATTTGGAAAAACTCTATTGTTTATAGGCTACTCTGAAGGCCAAATAGTCAGAATTCTGGGAAACGTTTGCGGCTCCGTCGCACAGAGACCGTAAAAGTTATCTTTAAAATTTGGATAACTTTAGATGCCCCACTTGTCTAGAGGACGTACACCGATTTTGAGGTTGGTGGGCAAAACGCACTAGGAGGAGTTCGTTAAAGTGTGAAACATAAAAATGTGGTAATTTGAGAGATTTTGTGGTTTTCCCATAGGGATAACATGGGATGTTTCTGTCATCGCTACGACTACGCCGTAAAAATTAAGGCATTTGTCTGATTGGCTTTTGTGATCGGGACGGCAAAATAGAATTTTGGGTAAAGTTTAGACAATTTTGGTAAAACTAATTTTTGACCTTCAATGTTAATTTAAAGGTCACTCTGTAGGGGGCGCTATCGCGGCCATTTCAATTTTGTCAGCCTAAACTGGTCCAAACTAGAAAGTTTAACAACTGATTCAAATTTGGTCCTAATCGGACTTGTTTTGATCAAATGGGAGCAATTTTTAGATCTGCAATATTCCAAAATAAGTTGTCCAACTTTGCGGCTGCGCCTCACACAGACCGTAAAAGGTATCTCAAAAAATTGGATAACTTTAGATGCCCCACTTGTCCAGAGGACGTCCGCCGATTTTGAAGTCGGTGGGCAAAACGCCCTAGGAGGAGTTCGTCAAAGTTTGACGTGAACAAAATGGCTAACACAGCGTGTTTTCATTTTCAATGGAAGATGGCGGCCATAGGGTAAATCTGGGGGCGTGGCCACAATAATATTTTTTTTTGTCCTCACGAGAGGAATGTGTGTTCCGAATTTCGTAGCTCTACGACAAAGTTGACCTCGGGGCGTCTCCCATAGGCGCAATGTATTTTGACTTTTGTCGGTGGCGCTGTCGCGCCATTTTTTTACGGAAAAAAAAATGGCCCAGAAAAAACAAAATTTTTCGCCGATTCTGAATTTTGGGCAAAGTTTGGTGAGTTTTTGAGCATGTTCAGGGGGTCAAATTAGAGTTCAAAGAGATGAAGAACAAGAAAAATTAAAGCCGCAAGCGGCATCCAACGGCCCTCGCGGGCCGCCGGCCTTCCGACTCTGCGCTTTCGACTTGATAAAGATTGCGCCCTTATTGTGTGTTGAATTAAAAAAGAACTTGACAGACGGGGACACATTGGACATGGCCAATCCAGTGCAAATGAACACAAGTGTCAGTCAAATTTGCTGCGCCGCCGCACAGAGACGTAGCACTTAGAATATAAATATGGATAACTTTTGATGCCCCGCTTGTGTAGATGATATTTCCCAAAGTAAAGCTTGATCGGGCTATTGCCCACGGAGGAGTTTGTTAAAGTGCGAAGCATAAATTTGAACATTTCAAAGATTTGGTGTTTTCCCATTTGTGACAGTATATTTGCAGCTCCACGGCACAGAGACCGTACCACCTAAAATCAAAATATGACAAACTTTTGATGCCCCGCTTGTGTAGATGATTTCGCTGTTTTCCCATTTCTGACATATATTTGCGGGTCCGCCACACAGAGACCGTAGCACTTAGAATCAAAATATGGATACGTTTTGATGCCCCGCTTGTGTAGATGATATTCTCCAAATATGAACTAGATCGGACAATCGCCCTAGGAGGAGTTCGTTAAAGTGTGAAGCGTAAAAATGTGGTGATTTGAGCGATTCTACGATTTTCCCATAAGGATAACATGGGATGTTTCTGTCATCGCTACGGTTACGCCGTACAAAATATGACTTTGGCTCTCATACTTTTATGATCAGGATGGCAAATTAGAATTTTGTTCAAAATCTCATGTCATTTGGAAAAACTCGGGGCGTCTCCCATAGGCGCAATGTATTTTGACTTTTGTCGGTGGCGCTGTCGCGCCATTTTTTTAGGCAAAAAAAAATGGCCCAGAAAAAACAAAATTTTTCGCCGATTCTGAATTTTGGGCAAAGTTTGGTGAGTTTTTGAGCATGTTCAGGGGGTCAAATTAGAGTTCAAAGCGATGAAGAACAAGAAAAATAATAATAAATATAGCCGCAAGCGGCAATGATCGGCCCTCGCCACGCCGCCGCCACACCGCCGTCACGCCGCAAGAGGAGGGGGCGCTAACGCGCCCCAATTGTCCTTTTATTACGCTACTGCTGAATCTGTGACGCTGTCACATCTTCTCCCCTTTGTTTTACCATCAAAAAGCTATTTTATTTTGAATTCTTGGCAAAATGTGCGGCAAAGACACCGTGACTCTTTGAATGAAAATGTGGATAACTTTTGATGGTCTTGAAGATGAGTCTCACCAAATTTCAGGTTAATAGGGCTGACGCCCTGGGAGGAGTTTGTGAAAGTCTAAAGTGTAAACATGTTCTGGCGATTTCCCCATTGGAATAACATGAAAGGTTTCGGTCATCGTTACGGCAACGCCATAACAATTATGACATGAGTCATTGACTTTTTTGATGGGGATGCTAAAATTGAGTTGTGTGTCAAATTTCATATAATTTCGCAAAACTAAACATTTAACCTCCATATAAAATCTGTAGGGGGCGCTGTGGCGCCAAATGAATTTATTTCACTTCAAGTAGGTTTAGGGCAAAGAGTTTAACAACTGATTCTAATTTGACGCAATTCGGACTTTATCTGGGCAAACGGCAGAAATTTTAAATATGGGAGATTTCTGAAATTCTAGCTACAGTTTGCGGCTTCGCCGCACAGAGACCGTGAGAGGTATCAATGTAATTTGGATAACTTTTGATGTCCCACTCCTCAGTAGCATTTTCACCAAATTTCAGCTTTTTAGGGCCAACGCCCTGGGAGGAGTTCGTAAAAGTACGACGTTTGGAAAAACTCCGAAGTCATGTTTAGCCATTTTTGAAGCAATATGGCCGACATTTGGTTGGGCGGACGGCGTTGCCGTAATAATATTTTTTACTTCTCTTGTCACCATCTACCTCGGCGCCAAATTTCATGATTCTACGATCAGATTTTTTTTGGGTCATTTCCCATCTCTCAATGCATTTTTGGTACATTTGGGGGCGCTGACGCGCCAATTTTTTATTTTAGAAAAGGGAAATAGCCAGAATGTAGAGAGGCACGATTTTTAGAGGCGTGCAAATTTTTGTGACTTTTCGTCAATGTTCACTGGGTGAAAAATAGGGGGGTTGGTCCCGAGAAGAAGAAGAAGAAAGAAAGAAAGAATAATATTCCGATGCGAAAACAATGTTTCCCATTTTTCAAATATCATAAACTATACATTTTCGGAAAGCGCTCGCGCTTTCCTACCTCATGGTGTGGGTCCCTGGTCACTGACGGGTACTTTCGTTAATTTTGAGTGGGCTCCGCCCACTTTGTGTTTTTGGCCCTCTATACAGTAATAATGTTCATTTTTTGCATTACATGCTTATATGCACGGAACATGCAAGAGATGGGGAACGTATTCGTGAGGTACTTAGCGCAAATGAGTGCTTTACATTGAGATGACGACCGCGAAGTGCTCGTTTAGTGCGCAATTTTGCACGGGAACGTGCAAAAGTACACTTCCTGAACATTACCCGTTTACAACGGTAATGTTCCATTTTCCTACTACTAATTAGTATGCACGGGGCGTGCATGAGTGAAGGAGTGCGTTAGTGAGTGTTTGGAAGTGGGCGAGCGCTTCGCGCTCGATTTCGTGCGCACTACGTGCGCACTTTCGCAGCCGTGCTTCGCACGGCCTCACGAGATTAATAGGCCTCTCGCCAGCTTGTGGCGCTCGGGCCTAATAATATTTTTAGCAAAAACAATATAGCCGTTTGCACTATAACAACAAATTATACATCGTTTGAAAGCTCTAAGCCTTCCCCATGCCGCCATGGGGTGGAATCATCATTACGAGCGCTTACGCGCTCGTCACTCCCTATTTCGTCGGGATGCCCCGCCCACTCCCCATAGACTTCCATTGATTTGAGCAGAAACAAGCATGGCGCGTACGGGTTGATGCCAGGATTGTTTTTGGAGGAATGCAGCGCTTCGCGCTGCTGTTGTCAACAATGAGTGAATGGGCTACGCCCATTCACTCATTGTTGACTATTTCTGTCATAGCAGGAGTAAGTATGCATGATCCATGCCTTCGGCATGGGCTAGTTCACTGTACTTGCCAGGGGCGACGGGGTACCAAACATGCGGGCGCAGTTGCAACGCTGCCTTCGGCAGCGTTGCGGGAGCAATAGGCCCTCCGCCCTGCTGGGGCTCGGGCCTAATAATAATAATAATAATATTTTTAGCAAAAACAATATAGCCGTTTCCACTATAACAACAAATTATACATCTATTTCTGTCATAGCAGGAGTAAGTATGCATGATCCATGCCTTCGGCATGGGCTAGTTCACTGTACTTGCCAGGGGCGACGGGGTACCAAACATGCGGGCTGCGCCCGCATGTTTGGTCGAACAGTTGGAACGCTGCCGAAATAGGCCCTCCGCCCTGCTGGGGCTCGGGCCTAAAAATAAAAAAAATAATTATATTTTTAGCAAAAACAATATAGCCGTTTCCACTATAACAACAAATTATACATCGTTTGAAAGCTCTAAGCCTTCCCCATGCCGCCATGGGGTGGAATCATCATTACGAGCGCTTACGCGCTCGTCACTCCCCATTCCGTCGGGATGCCCCGCCCCACTCCCCATAGACTTCCATTGATTTGAGCAGATACAAGAATGGCCCATGCCTGCGGCATGGATTCTCGCGTACAGGACAATGCCAGGAGGGTTTTTGGAGGAATGCAGCGCTTCGCGCTGCTGTTGTCAACAATTTGTGAATGGGCTACGCCCATTCACAAATTGTTGACTATTTCTGTCATAGCAGGAGTAAGTATGCATGATCCATGCCTTCGGCATGGGCTAGTTCATTGTACTTGCCAGGGGCGACGGGATAGTTGCAACGCTGCCTTCGGCAGCGTTGCGGGAGCAATAGGCCCTCCGCCCTGCTGGGGCTCGGGCCTAATAATATTCCCATGCGAAAACATTTCCCATTTTTCAAATATCATAAACTATACATTTTCGGAAAGCGCTCACGCTTTCCTACCTCATGGTGTGGGTCCCTGGTCACTGACCGGTACTTTCGTTAATTTTGAGTGGGCTCCGCCCACTTTATGTTTTTGGCCCTCTATACAGTAATAATGTTCAATTTTTGCATTACATGCTTATATGCACGGAACATGCAAGAGATGGGGAACGTATTTGTGAGCTACTTAGGGCAAATGAGTGTAAAGTGCTCGTTTAGTGCGCACTTTTGCACGGGCTTCGCCCGTTTACAACGGTAATGTTCCATTTTCCTACTACTAATTAGTATGCACGGGGCGTGCGTGAGTGAAGGAGTGCGTTAGTGAGTGTTTGGAAGTGGGCGAGCGCTTCGCGCTCGATTTCGTGCGCACTGCGTGCGCACTTTCGCAGCCGTGCTTCGCACGGCCTTGCGAGATTAACAGGCCTCTCGCCAGCTTGTGGCGCTCGGGCCTAATTAATTACATTGTCACTTGTCTTTTGCCTGATACAGATGAAAGGACAAAAACTATTGTATTAAAGAAGACAAGGTGAATAATCTAAAATGTTTCTTTCAGTTGGTCAAGCTTGGTTTCTTTATTGACAATAGTTTAATTCATTGGGTTTCATTGCATTAACATTGGTTTAAATGTAATATCTTAGTTATAAAGGGCTTATGTCATTACACAAACTACAACAGAAACAGATGAACAGATCCAGAGGCTCTAAACTGGAGGACATAAGCTCTAAAACATGACTTTGAAGTTGAAATGAGGCAAACATCTTATTGTTTGACTGTCACTGAGCATCATTCTCACACTCGTGTCCAGCTGCTTAGAAACAGATCCACAAACATTTCTGAGCTGCCAGAGCATGTTAAAGTTTAATTAAACAAAACACAGAAATGACTCCATTTCTTTATTTCTTTCTACAACAAACAGCTGTCCAAAAAAATCCTCCCAGATGTAAAACTTTCCAGAGTCGTCCGCTCGAAGCCGCTCGGAGCTGCCCACTCTCATCCATCACGTAAAAAGCACCTTTCTTCGCACTTTGGGAAGGAAAACACTCTTCTTCTCATCCGTAAAGTCGTAAGTGTGCTGCGCAGTGACAAGCGGGACTCCGGTGTGATTCCTGGTGTTAACAGCTAATAAATCTGGGCCCATCCCCCTGGTGCAGCGCGGGCTCAATTCTATCCACATGTGGCCATTATCCTGCCATGTGCGGCCTCCAGAGCTGCATATTTGGAGAAGGTGGGTTTCCATAACACGGGCCGGTCGTCTGGACACGTGTCAGAGGCCGTGGAGTGGAGCCATGTGATGGAAAGAGTCCTAAAACCAGCGCCGTGTTTGGCCAAGTGTCGCCTTGAACTTGACACAAACAGATTAACGACATTGATAAGAAACAACTATAGTTTATGGCACTGAGCTGGTCGATGGCGATAGCGCTCAGGTGACCCGAGTTCACACATGTAATGCACACACTTTAATTCAGTGACTGGATTAGAAGTCTATAACAGGAGCTCGTCCTCTGAGCCAGAGGTTGATGGTTGGAATCTTGCTCCGAACATGGAAATGACACTTTGTAATAACTACACTTAATAAAGCATGAGCAAATATGTAATTCATAGTGAACAAATACTGTATTAAGAATGATTCAGGCTTAATACAGTACTCTTATTCATAATTCTAACCTTAATTGAAGAGTTATTAAACCTGAATTGTGCTTAATAAACTTTGGTCATTATGATTTAAGTCTTTGTTCATGTTTTAAGGCAAATTCAGGTGTAGTTATTATAAAGTGGTAGCAAAGTAATAATGGTTATTCCTGGCAGAGCGGTCAGATCCACTGGCTCACAGGTTGGTGGACCAATCCCAGCAGACGAATACTGTTGTTGTTGTGTCCTTTGGCAAGAGAGGACGGTGTAATCCTCCTGCAGGAGTGATTCATCATAGAAAAGACAGTCATCTGGACCGTATTTTACAAATCAAAATGTTTCAACATCCATCCGAAGATTGAAAATTACTTTTGGATGGAAGTACAAATTTCTTGTTTATGAAATAATTGTCCAGATGACTGGATTTGAAAGTTGTTTTCTGCTTGAGTAAGACACTCGAGCTGCCACGCCTTCAGATTCTGTGTCCACTGTGTGAATGTGTGTGAATGTGATGTGTGGGTCCTCAACGTGAAGCACTTTCACAAGCACTATATATTTATAATATATATATATATAGTGCTTGTGAAAGTGCTTCATATTATGTATGTAGCAAAGAGAAAACTAAATAAAAAACACAAAAAGAATAGTCCAAAGAAAGTCAGTCCTTTTGTCCCAGTGTCCAGCAAATTTGTCCATTTTCAAATTCACTGCAAAAGTCAATCTTTCCATTTCATTTCAACGTCCAAAGTGATCTCAGTCCAGTCCTCGTCGACTCGTCCCTGTCGTCCATCTCCTGCTGCAGAAGTACATTCCACATGTATCCACCTATCCTCTCCATTGTTGGAGTTTTACATCCATTTTTTCAAGTCAAATGTAATGAAGACAGTGCCTCATTCATCATCAAAAAGTCCAATATTTATGAATAAAAGGACAATGACACTAGCACTCTTCACTTTCTAACCACAAGTGACACTATAAAACAGTTACTACACAAGGTTGTTGTCATAATAATAATGTACAGGACACTTTACGTTGCATTAGCTCTCTTCCTGGTGGTGACACGTTACTGTCAATCATGTGTGGAAACTGAGCAATCGCTGAGTTATTGATTGATACTAGGCGAGGTGGGTGAAGTGTCTTGCCTAAGGACACAACAACAGTTTGGAATAAAGCCACTGCAGTAACTGGTATTCACGGCTGAAGTACTGACCAGGCCCAAAGCCGCTCGTATCCAGGACTGGACGAGATCCGGCAGGTGAAGTGGTCGAGTCCTTCTGGGACCTGCCATCGTTATTATTGACAGCAGTTTTTCTGGGAGTTATTGCTTCTGGAGTTTGTCACTTGTTTTTCCTGTCACTGTTCCACGACTTCAGTGTTTCATCCAAACAAAAAGGAGAACACGTGAGAAAGGTGTTCGGCCGCTAAGATACATCACATCTGGAGGAGGAGGAGAAGGATAAAGAGAAGAAGAAGAAGAAGAAGAAGAAGAAGAAGAAGAAGAAGAAGAAGAAGAAGAAGAAGAAGAAGAAGAAGAAGAAGAAGAAGAAGAAGAAGAAGAAGAAGAAGAAGAAGAAGAAGAAGAAGAAGAAGAAGAAGAAGAAGAAGAAGAAGAAGAAGAAGAAGAAGAAGAAGAAGAAGAAGAAGAAGAAGAAGAAGAAGAAGAAGAAGAAGAAGAAGAAGAAGAAGAAGAAGAAGAAGAAGAAGAAGAAGAAGAAGAAGAAGAAGAAGAAGAAGAAGAAGAAGAAGAAGAAGAAGAAGAAGAAGAAGAAGAAGAAGACCTAAAATTGCTTCTAAAACAGTCGCGATTATTCGTTTTTAGTTCTTACGACGATATTGTGACAGAAATAATCAGGATTATAATACATCAAATAATCCTGACATCCCCATTTACCATCACAGTGTTCGTGGTTGAACAAATAACGATCAAACATCACGAAAACTACACAAACTCCCCGCACTAAACGTGTGTAAAGTGAAGCAAAGCGGTGGTGAGTTCTACACCACAGACCCGACCGTGCATAAACCTCCACCGCACACATCCTCATGTGACGTTTCTCAGAGGTACGTCCACGTCTCCGAGCAGCCCACTTGAAACGCTCTGTAATGACGTGGTTCCAATACATGTTCCTTGTCCTTTCCCACACGGGGGTCAGAGGTCAGCGAGCAGACAGCCGCCCCGTCCCGTCCGCCTCCTCAAAACTCCCCATGTCTGCTTCTCCAAAAGACATTCACATTCGCTCGGGCTGCGCGGCCTCGGCAGAAGGGGAAGCTTTGAACTCGAAGCGGGCGGTCAGAGGGAAATCGTGCGTCAGCAAACGTTTCAGAGAAGCCGGTGTGTGTGTGTGTGTGGACTCATTTCACGACACATGATTGAGCAACAGCGAACGGCGTTTCACAATTTACTATAGTGTGTTTCGGGCTTATCAGCGAGGCGTACTTAACGTTGGCGATTCATCAACGGGTTGTCAAGCGGCGAGAGAGCCGTACTGTTGTTGACATCTGGTTGTGAGCGGGACAAAGGGCACGGATTCTTTCGAAGTATTCTGTTTTCTTCGGCAGGTCAAAGCCGACTCCGACGTTCCCATGAGGGGCGTACAGTAACGTGGAATGCTTCGTGTGTTATTTCTGTGTTTTTGTGAGTCAAAATATACAACGGGTCGTTTTGTGGGTGAAGTAAGAATGGCGTGTCAAGGTGTAAACGTTGGAGCTAAAGGTAGACGCAAGACACTGGCCGTAACTCGTAAAGATTCAGAGCTACAGTGTCTTTAAGAGAAGAACAAACAGAGACTGGTTTAAGTCTACACTCGCAGAGAGAAAAATGGTGCAAAGCAATAGATCAACTTCTAAGGTAAGAACAGTGACAGCGATCCATAAAAAATTAAAATAAAACGTATACTTTATTTTCTGGACTATAAGTCGCACTGGAGTATAAGTCGCACCAGCCAAAAAGTGCATAATAGAGAAGAAAAAACACATATAAGTCACACTGGAGTATGAAATGCAGCTGCAAGTGTGAAAATAACAAATAATATCACATATAAGTCGCTCCGGAGTATACGTATATAAGTATAAATATAAGTATAAGTCGCACCCCGGCCAAAACTATGAAAAAAGGTGCAACTTATAGGCCGGAAAATACGGTTTATAGCAATTTTATCAGATTTGTTTCGATAGTGAACGAATAGTCTTCAGTCTTTGTTTTGTTTCTGAACCTTGTACATAATAGTTTAGGGCAATTTTCCCGAACCAGGAGAACGTGAACCACTTGGAACATAAGAACACTAGCGATTCTTCAGATATAACATTTTAGTTTAGTTTAGTTTAATTAATGAGACAGGGAGAGTCCATAACACACAGCACATTGACCTTAACTTGAAAGATACGTTGGTCCTGTTTGTGGAAGTACAATTGTATATGTGCAATTTCATATGAACCTGTTTGCACCGCTGTATGTTGGTAGAAGTATACAAATGTGTCATTATTGTTAACCACGTGTCCAACATTATGCTGTAAACTCGAAATAAACCAATCAATCAATGTTAAAATTCATCAAATCAAACATTTAAGGTAAATGGAACTAAATCGACCATCTTAAAAGTTCTGTAACATCATTCACATCGAGCACACTTTTAAAACGAGAGAATGGAAGAGTCATTTATAGCGCACTGTAGTTCATAGATTAATTACTTGCAGTGAGAGGTCAAAGTTCAGGGACAACTCCAGACAAAAAACGTTGGGAAACACTGATTTAAAGGACACGTTTACATGATTTTAAACCAGTCCGAGACACTTAACGCGTACAAAACATGGCCGACCTTTCCCGGCACCATTCTGGGTGACCTCACCGTCCCACCTCACCGTCCCACCTCACCGTCCCACCTCACCGCTCTCACACATTGGCATTTACAACATCCCGGGCGAGAACGCAGACGGAAAACACGCTCGGCGACACTTTTTCCATGACGAGCGTGTGATTTCACTCGCTTTTCGCACCCGGGGCACGCATCGTGTTTGTGTCGGGTTTCTCGGCGTTTCGTCATCCGCGGTCGTGCTCCCCTCGGACTAGCTCCGTGAGCGAAGCGCGCGCGTGTGTGAGTATCTGCATGTGCGAGGCCCTTTTTTCCCCGGGACGTCCTGTCTGCGCCGCGCCGACTGAGAGGCTGGAGCGAGCGAGAGCTTATATACCCCGGTTATTTTTAACCACCGCCCCTCGCCTGCTACACGGTTTCCCCCTCGGACCACTCAGGAAGCACGTTTGGCCGCTTTTCCTGCTCACACGCCGGGGCCAGATTCAAACGCAGCGTCAGAGAATGATAGCATTGAGGCCCCGGGGCCAGACCCTGCCTCCCCCCCCTCTCTCTCTCTCTCGCTCTCACCCACGACTCACCCCCTTTTCGTGTCGTGGAAAAAAAAGCTGTTTGGGATATGAATGTTAAACAGAAAAAGAGTTGGCACGCGCCGCTTAAGCAAGTCGTTAGAAGTGTGTTGGGTCAGGACCAGGGTGGAATTTTGATGGTAAAGTAAACTGTACAGGAAATGTAAGAAAAGTCACAATTTGATGCAATTTGACACGATTTACTTGAGATATTGTACTAAAACTAAGAGGTGTAGATGCTTTTGCTTTGAGTGAGAAATATCGTGTACAATGAGGCTTATAGTAAAAGGCTAAATAAATATAAATGTTAAATCAATTGTCTGTAGTATGTTCAAATGACATCATATTATTTGATATTGGCAGATTTTGGCAGAATTATTGTAATACATCGCAGTTTATGTCTTGTGTGAATAAGGAATCCCACAAGATTGAGTGGTGTTCTAGGGGATTTTGTCAAGTCGGAGGTGGAAAATATGTGGAACGCAGCGTTACATCAGGTTCTGGTTTTCTAACATTTAAATTGCGTCTGACAGGTCAGACTACACATCTCACTATAACGTGACCATGGTTTTATTTAGATATTGATACAAATTTTGCCTATTTTTTCTCCAGTTTGACTATTTCATTGACGTTTATAATTGTACTTCCTGGTTGGACATGGGCAACAGGGAATTCCACAACTTTTACCTAGCAACAGAACTGTAAACAATGGCATTCATCCATATACATTACACAATAGTTATGATCTGAAAAACAATAACTTTGGTCAAAGTATAGTCAGAAAATGTTTGCCGAGCTGTTTGTAAATCGTCTGCATTTTTGTCGCTTATTGATGACATCACAGAGGGATTCGGTTCTAGAACAAGAGTCTACTTTTCAAATTTTTTGTTTCTAAAATGTTCTTAACAAAATCCATCTTGAATATTTACTACAGGTTCTATTCCATCAAAGGAAGTAATAATTACAAACACATGAGAACCCGTCATACTGCACTTTAGTAGTAGTAGTAGTAGTAGTAGTAGTAGTAGTGGTAGTAGTACTAGTAGTGGTAGGTGTAGTAATAGTAGGTGTAGTAGTAGGTGTAGTAGTAGTAGTAGTAGTAGTAGTTATAGTAGCAGTAGTAGTTATAGTAGTAGTAGTAGTAGTAGTAGTAGTAGTATATATATATATATATATATATATATATAGCATATACTGGACTATATATATATAGTATATACTGGACTATATATATATAGTATATACTGGACTATATATATATATATAGTATATATTGGACTATAAATATATAGTATATACTGGACTATATATATAGTATATACTGGACTATATATATATATATATATATATATATATATATATATATATATATATATACACATATATATAGTATATACTGGACTATATATATATATATATATATATATAGTATATACTAGACTATATATATATATATATATATATATATATATATATATATAGTATATACTGGACTATATATATATATAGTATATACTGGACTATATATATATAGTATATACTGGACTATATATATATATATAGTATATAGTGGACTATATATATATATATATATATATATAGTATATACTGGACTATATATATAGTATATAGTGGACTATATATATAGTATATAGTGGACTATATATATAGTATATACTGGACTATATATATAGTATATACTGGACTATATATATATAGTATATACTAGACTATATATATATATAGTATATACTGGACTATATATATATATATATATATATATATATATATATATATATAGTATATACTGGACTATGTATATAGTATATATATATATATATATATATATATATATATATATATATATATATACACACACACATATATATAGTATATACTGGACTATATATATATATAGTATATATTGGACTATATATATATATATATAGTATATACTAGACTATATATATATATATATATATAGTATATACTGGACTATATATATATATATAGTATATACTGGACTATATATATGTATAGTATATACTGGACTATATATATATATATATATATATAGTATATAGTGGACTATATATATATATATATATATAGTATATACTGGACTATATATATATATATATATATATATATATATATATATATATATATATATACTGGACTATATATATCTATATAGTATATACTGGACTATATATATAGTATATAGTGGACTATATATATATAGTATATAGTGGACTATATATATATATAGTATATAGTGGACTATATATATATATAGTATATACTGGACTATAGGGTCCACTCCCATTTCACCCAAACCTCAGACATGAGAACAGAAACACACGGAGGTGCAGCGCTGCTTTCTCACCTGAACATTTACATATCTATGGATCCACTTTCAGCGGCTCGTGTTCCCACTGCGTCTTTAATAGAAGCAGCAAGACATTTGAATAACAAGCTGCGAGACTCTTTCGGTTCGTTTAGCTCGTTAGCATCTGCAAAACGAGTGAAACCGCAACACGTTAAAGACACGTTTAGCTACTTTCGTGACATGAGCTTGTATGCTAGCTACGTCCATGAAAACAAATGCATTTATGTCAGAAATGACAGTATTACCGTATTTTCCGGACTATAAGTTGCACCTTTTTTCATAGTTTTGGCCGGGGTGCGACGGGGTGATACTTATATTTATACTTATATACTTATACTTATACTCCGGAGCGACTTATATGTGATATTATTTGTTATTTTCACACTTGCAACTGCATTTCATACTCCAGTCCATCAGCTTAGAGTTGTATCATTGTGATTTATTTACATGCACAATTATGAATAAATTGTAACTTTTGAGGTGATTTTCAACACAAAATGTCCTGATTTTGTTGTGTTTAGACTTTAATTATTTGGGAAAGTAAAGACTTGTAAAGTTAAGGCACATTTCAGTCCTTTATTAGGTCTTTATTGGGTAAATTAATTTATTTTACTCCTTGGTTTCCCTTGTTAAGCAGGATTTTTGTAAATATTGACAGTCTTGGGAATTAGATGTCATATTGTACATGCAACTTTCAACAGTCAATCAATTTTAAATGACATAAATAGAAGAATAAAGGCAAACGTCTCCGTATTTACTGTATAAATATGGATGTGAGCGTTTGCCCCGTAAACCAGTCCAAACGTTTTACGGAAAGTCAACCCCAAAACGGCACAAACAGAACACATTTTTCCTGCTTTTTCCAGCTCAAATCCCGCATTTCATTCAAACAGCACAGTTTTCAGGCACGGGCTTGTCTCCATAATCTAGTCTTAATACAGTCAATTTTGAAACATCCTTTAAACTCTCAGGTTCGGTTGCATCACGCACTTCAAACCGGAGGATGTGCAAACAATGGATGAAGCCGACAAAAAGGCAACAACCATTGTGATGCAAGAGGAATTCATTTAGTCATATTTGTAGCACTTTGGAGACACTTTTGAAATGGAGAAAAGCGGTAGCCGTGGTTGGATTGGAGCCGGGACCAAAAAAAAGTCAAGTTGCCTATTAATTGTAGGGTTTGCGGTTCAATCCCTGACTCGTTCCAAATGGCACAGTGCGTTTGAGCAAGGCACTCGACATCAAACGAGATGGAAACGGTGTGCTGCCTCAAAGCATCTAAATACATCCACACATATGTATCATTTTATCAGTTAAAAACAACCCACATTAATAATAATTAGAAATATAGCCGCAAGCGGCAATGATCGGCCCTCGCCACGCCGCCGCCACGCCGTAAGAGGAGGGGGCGCTAACGCGCCCCAATTGTCCTTTTATTACGCCTACTGCTGAATCTGTGACGCTGTCACATCTTCTCCCCTTTGTTTTACCATCAAAAAGCAATTTTATTTTGAATTCTTGGCAAAATGTGCGGCTTTGCCGCACAGACACCGTGACTCTTTGAATAAAAATGTGAATAACTTTTGACGGTTCACCCCTGAAGATGAGTCTCACCAAATTTCAGGTTAATAGGGCTAACGCCCTGGGAGGAGTTTGTGAAAGTCTAAAGTGTAAACATCTCTCTTTTGTGTTCCAGGTTAGCAGTACCACACAAGTTGCCGTAAACGATCAGAGCAAATTTGTGCCTTTCGGTTGCACCTGAAAGACCACGTTTCCCAGTTTAAACACTTTATTTTCTGTAAATCACCAAATTCTGCTAAACAATTTCTTACATGTTTAAAAAGTGCATGACGCAATGGACCAGTATTTTGGCAATTTGACTTTCTGTTCTTGTCTCTCAAATGGATTGTTGAATTTTGTTTCGCTCATGCATATTCTGTTTTTTCTGGCGATTTCCCCATTGGAATAACATGGGAGGTTTTGGTCATCGCTACGGCAAAGCCATAACAATTATGACATGGGTCTCATTGACTCTTTTGATGGGGATGCCAAAATTGAGTTGTGTGTCAAATTTCATAAAATTTCGCAAAACTAAACATTTAACCTCCATATAAAATCTGTAGGGGGAGCTGTGGTGCCAAATTAATTTATTTCACTTCAAGTACGTTTAGCGCAAAGAGTTTAACAACTGATTATAATTTGATGCAATTCGGACTTTATCTGCGCAAACGGCAGAAATGTTAAATTTGGGAGATTTCTGAAATTCTAGCTAAAGTTTGCGGCTTCGCCGCTCAGAGACCGTGACAGGTATCAATGTAATTTGAATAACTTTTGATGTCCCACTCCTCAGTAGCATTTTCACCAAATTTCAGCTTTTTAGAGCCAACGCCCTGGGAGGAGTTCGTAAAAGTACTACGTTTGGAAAAACTCCCGAGTCCTGCTTAGCCATTTTTGAACCAATATGGCCGACATTTGGTTGGGTGGACGGCGTTGCCGTAATAATATTTTTTACTTCTCTTGTCACCATCTACCTCTGCGCCAAATTTTATGATTCTAGGATCAGATTTTTTTTGGGTCATTTCCTATCTCTCAATGCATTTTGGCACATTTGGGGGCGCTGACGCGCCAATTTTTTTTATTTTAGAAAAGGGAAATAGCCAGAATGTAGAGAGGCACGATTTTTAGAGGTGTGCAAATTTTTGTGACTTTTCGTCAATGTTCACTGGGTGAAAAATAGGGGGGTTGGTCCCGAGAAGAAAGAAAGAAAGAAGAAGAAAGAAAGAATAATATTCCCATGCGAAAACAATGTTTCCCATTTTTCAAATATCATAAACTATACATTTTCGGAAAGCGCTCGCGCTTTCCCTCCCGCTTTATATGGGGATGACGACCGCTTCGCGGTCGTCATCCCAATGTAAAGTGCTCGTTTAGTGCGCACTTTTGCACGGGCTTCGCCCGTTTACAACGGTAATGTTCCATTTTCCTACTACTAATTAGTATGCACGGGGCGTGCATGAGTGAAGGAGTGCGTTAGTGAGTGTTTGGAAGTGGGCGAGCGCTTCGCGCTCAATTTCGTGCGCACTACGTGCGCACTTTCGCAGCCGTGCTTCGCACGGCCTTACGAGATTAATAGGCCTCTCGCCAGCTTGTGGCGCTCGGGCCTAATAATAAATATATAAAAAATAAATAAATAAAATAAATAATTAATAAAATAAAATTAATAAATAAATAAAATAAGAATAACTGTGCATGGATTTCTATCACTGTTAAAGCAGCAAACGTGACACATTTGCATTGGCCTCCAGCCGTTTTATTTATGGAGTCAAAGTGCTACGCGTACCGGTATTTAAATATGTTTAGCTGGACAGGTAGTGACTGAACCTCTGGAAACCACAACATGTCAATATGTGCTCAGGGTTTATCCTGTGACGAAGGGTAATCCCCGTTTTAAGACGTCCGCGTTGGCTAATCGAGCGAGAGAATGAAACGATCCACAACATGACAGCTCCAGCTCACAATGTATTTACTTGTTTATTTTTGCAGCACATGTGACGTTTCCGACCGCGAATCCGTCTTCAGGCTCCAAGATTGTGGCTAAAAACATCACATCAATAATAATAAAAATGTAGCTTGAGTTAGCTTGAGTTAGCTTGAGCGCTAACTGGTGCGCGGTTTGTGTTCCAACTATAATAATACTTAACATAAGAAATTAGGAGACATTTGCCGATATGTTTTCTAGTTTTTAATGTTGTGTAATATTGATTCTCCTCAGAGGTGGAAAAGTAGTTAAAAGTATAAATATTGCACTTTTAAATATCTTTACTTTACATTTACAGCGGACATTTTTACTTAATATTCGAGCGCTTTCTTTTACTCTACATTCATAAAAATAAAATGTACTTTATGGTGACATTCCATTTATTCGTCGACGGCCCTGAAAGACGTTGTGGCGGTGAAGACGAGGCTCACGGCTCCTTCAGCGAGCGGCTTCAGTTTCAAAGACGTGACCGTGACTGACAGGAGGTCACACACAGGTCGCACGAATGTCACAGAGATTCTACGGGAGTCCTCGAAAAAGATGAGTAACGAAAGTAAGAGAGAGAGAGAGAAAAGTGAATAGACATAGAGAAAAGAAACGAGTGGGAGAAGAGAGAGAGAGAGAGAGAGAGAGAGAGAGAGAGAGAGAGAGAGAGAGAGAGAGAGGAAGCAAGGGAAAGAGCGGGAAAGAGAGAAGGAGATGGAAATACAGAAAGACTGGGAGGAGGAGAGCGGGATGGAGAGAGAGAAAGGGAGGGAGAAAGAAACAGAAAGTGGGAAGGTGAAGAGAGATGGTGAGGGAGCAAGAAGAGAGAAGTGAAAGAAAAGGAGATAGAGAAAGAGAGGAAGGAGGGGAAGAAAGGTAACGAGAGATAGGGGAGAGGGAGAATACAGTAGGGAAGAGAGGAAGGAAAAATACAAAGAGAGAGAGAGAAGTTAATAGACATGGAGAAAAGAAACGAGGGGGAGAAGAGAGAGAGAGAGAGAAAGAGAGGTAGCAAGGGAAAGACTAGAGAGCGGGAAAGAGAGTAAGAGATGGAAATACAGAAAGACTGGGAGGAGAGAGCGGGATGGAAGGAGAGAAAGCGAGTGACGGCGGGGAAGAAAGGTAATGAGAGATAGGGGAGAGAGAGAAGAGAGCGGGGAAGAGAGGAAGGAAAAATAGAAAGAGAGAGAGAAGTGGATAGACAGAGAAAAGAACCGAGGGGAGAAGAGAGAGAGAGAGAGAGAGAGAGAGAGAGAGAGAGAGAGGAAGCAAGGGAAGGACTGGAGATGGAGAAAAGGAGATAGTGAAAGAGAGGAAGAAAGGGAACGAGGGATGGGGAGATGGAGAAGAGAGCAGGGAAGAGAGGAAGGCAACATAGAAAGAGAACAGCATTGATAGATTGTGGAGGGAAGAAGACAGAAATCAAAGAATGGAAGAAAGGAGGGAGAAGAGAGCAAGGAAGGAAGGGAATGAAAAAGAAAGGAGCGAAGAGAGAGAAAGAGAGAGAGAGAGAGAAGAGATTGTAGAGGAGAAAGGGGGAGGAGAGAGAGATAGAAAGAGAGAGGAGGGGGAGAAAGGTAGTGAAGGAGTGTACAAAGAGAGAAAGAAAGGGGAGAGGAACCCTTTCACCACAGGAGCCAAACCCAGGGGTCACGTCTGGGGTCATGGGGTCAAACCATCAAAACAGGGCCAGAAAACTTCCCTCTTTTCAGATCCAGTCATCATGACACACGTTCCACTGAACATCTACACACACCAGACCGAAGGAGGAAGAAGTATTGAGTATATCGAAGGGGAAAGAGGAATCAAAACTCTAAAGTATTGTAGTAACGCTGGTAAAATAGCATTCAGCTACTTCTATCACTGCAACAACTGCAAGTACTGCTACTACAAATACTGCAAATACCACCATGCGCTATAGGAATGATGATGAATACTTGACCCATTGGGTTTTGCTGCATTTTGTTGTGTTTTTGTACTGTTTTTATACACCCAAAGTGCACAAATATACTGTACATGTAACTGTCATACATTTATTCAACTACCGTATTTTTCGGACTATAAGTCGCACCTTTTTTCATAGTTTTGGCCATAGTGCGATTTATACTTATGTTTATACTCATATACTTATACTCCAGAGCGACTTGTATGTGATATTATTTGTTATTTTCACACTTGCAACCGCATTTCTTACTCCAGTGCAACTTATATATGTTTTTTTCTTCTCTATTATGCATTTTTTTGGCTGGTGCGACTTATACTCCAGTGCGACTTATATTCCGGAAAATACTGTACATGTGATTGCTAAAAAGAAAAACCTGAAATTAAAAAGACATTCTCACGCTCGCCGCAGATCTGGGGCCTTTTTTTTAAATATACCGTGCGTAAGAACAAAAATGTTACGTACGCGACTTTCCACTTTAAGTTTGTAAAACGAAGACGGTCCAATTTTGAGCTTTGGGCCTTTCAAAGATGAAGAAGAAAGAAAATGCTCAGGAAAAATGAAAAGTCAGCACGTTCGAGGAGGATTGTGGGCATTTTTGTAAAGTTTTCTCTGGTTTCGCTGAGAAGTTCAGCAACAGTCATTTTTAACGTTAAACTACAACCGCTACAACTACAACTTCCTCTGTCCAATGTCGCCGTTTTGACTCGCGTCGCCGCTTACCAAACGACCAACTCAAATAACGCAACGTATTTTCAATTTCAGCAACACATTGGCATTTGTAGTGGAGTAAAAGTCTCTGGACGTCTCCCGGGCGTCTGCTGTCGGAGGAGGAAACCTTTCAGCTGCTCCTCCGTCAAGCTGGCCTCCATTACGGCTCTTGTCACGAGTGTGTTTTTCATTTGGCTTAATGTGCCTCGCGTGTCCCGGGTCGGCGGTGAAGCAAATGACAAGGTGAAGCCAGACCTCTGATTCGTGACCTCGCGTGATGGAAACCGACGGGGGAATAATGCAGGGGATTGTGAGGTGTCGGCTCTCTAATTAAGACCAGGACCCCCCAAATAACGTGAGATTATAAACTATCCGTGCGCTAAGTGCGGCGGCCGGGGCGAAGCTGTGTGGGGGGTACAAACGCACGCTCGCTGCTAAGTAAAGACCCGGCCGTGCGTTTTCAACTTTTAATTAGCCACAGGGAATAAACGTGGTTCGAGTGGAGAGAGGTTGTGTCGTGGATGCGCAATGTGTTCATCGTTTATCCTTTTAAGAGCGTAGAACTGGTCCGATTTTAGGGTCTGTTTCATCAAGAGGTGGACGATATGTCGAAATGTAGATGATATTGTGACTGTTGTTTTGCAAGAATTCAATATCAAGTATGTTGTTTGGGAAAAAAATGTAAAAAATCCCACAAAAAGAGCAAGAAAAATTAAAAGGTTGCACCATAAACTTTAAAATAAGTGTCAATAAGGTGATATTTCGTCAATTTTGAGATTCATTTTTAGAGACATTTCACATTTAAACCTCAACTAAAATGTTTTAACATGTTTTAACGCATTTCTGTTGAACTGACATAAAACCTTCTGAATATTGTTATACAAATTCTCACATAAAACAAAACAAGATAATAATAATAATAATAATGTTTTACCATCTTATATTAAAAAAAATAAGAAAAAAAGTACAACAAATGGCTTAGTTTTTACCCTTTTAAAAAAAATTGTACTTACTTTTGCATTTTAATATGTTTGAATAATTCTGTTCAACTAAAACATTAAAGGCAAATTTAAGCTCAAATGAAAAATATGTCTAAAATCTTTCACTTTTTTGACACTCAATTTCAGATCCTGGTTCAGTCTGATTTCGTTTTCAAAAAAAGAAGAAGTTTGAATTAGTTCATGATTATGTTATAACCCAATTGCTTAGAACACCCACTATAAGTCAATAAAACAACACAACACATTTGCACGGTTTTGTCACTGACATGGCAATAACAACTTTTTTCTGCTTTCTTAATAAAAAAAAACAGAAGCAGCTTTGTGCAGTACAAAAAATAAATACATAAACCGAATCAATCAATCAGATCAGATAATAAATGAGTCACTGACGAGGCGCAACAGGCAGAAACCAAAGCTCATTGTGCCTTTAATAACAAAAAGACATCACAGACATCAGCTTAACACTTAAAAATCTATAATAAACAAAGGATAATGTATTTGCTGACTTCTCTTCTGCTGATCTCTTTTGTTTGAGCTTACGTCCTCTCTTTAATTCATCTGTAATTCATCTTTAATTGCCACGTTCTCATTCCCAGTCACTACACCTCACCGCGTGCGCGTCTGTTTGAAAAGGTGTCTCCACATAATTGAGCCCCAAACCCCCCCCTGTGGCCCCCCGTGGCCCCCGCTGCGCGCACGTCTTCGCGGCAGAAACCACAGCCACGGCCGCGGGCGCTCGTCGCGGTGATGCGCTCCGGGGACCGTCATTTGCACGTGAAAGGAACGCGAGTCTCAATGCTGTGTTTACATGGCTGGTATTTGACGGTGTTCAAAAGGGTTTGAGGAGCAGAATGAGACGACCCTGGCGCCTGTTTGGACAAGCCCGCTGCGAGGGGACAATGGAGGGACACGGGAGGGACACGGGAGGGACACGGGAGGGACACGGGAGGGACACGGGAGACGCGGAGAGAGACAGGTGTTTACGGGACACGCACCTGAGAAAGTCCTGCTCTGACTCAGAGACACGACACGTGAGTGAGACAAAGTGCGTCCCGGATGACAAGGAAACAACACAAAGAATAAAGTGTAATAAAGAGTCAAAATACTTGGACTAAATTGCTACTAGAATCTTTGAATCCTGCACTGGGTTTGTCAATAATAATTTATGTACAATGAGAGTCTAATGTCAAAGTTTAGCACATGAGAAGAAAGATATGTTAGAGAAATGATCTTAATGACTGGCTTAATTACTTATTAACAGTGTTCTTAACAGTGTAATTAGCAGTGTTATTAACAGTGTAATTAACAGTGTTATTAACAGTGTTATTACAGTGTTCTTAACAGTGTTATTACAGTGTTATTAACAGTGTCATTACAGTGTTATTAACAGTGTTAATACAGTGTTATTAACAGTATGTAGTTGCAGTATTGTCATGCAGGAGCAGGAGCAGGAGGTGTTGGGGCTTTACCTCGGGCACTTCTCTGCTCCTTGTTCTATCTCAGTATTACGTAAGTATAGATCTGGTTGCTATAGCGCTCTGTGTTTGTAATCGCAACCCTCGGCTCAGGGGCGGGGCGTGCTGTGCACGTCACGGCTGAAAGGCGGGGCCTGTCTTTAAAGGCTCCTCTGCAGCGCTCCTGGGGCCACAGAGCCGCACTGAGCACAACCCGGCCGCTGCACACACTTTATAAAAGCGCTATATTTACCGGACTCGACGCAGTTTCCTGAGCGCTCACAATTGGCGGAGAGCGCGCGGCAGCCGCAGTTATAAAGCCCTGGAGGACGTCCTTCCTCTCAAACGGTTCATGTCTTCAAGAGGACAGGACGCACGGAGATAGTCGCACTGCTCAGCGCGGCTCAGACACACACGACTTCAGCGTTATTCATCAAAGACTATGGCTTTATCTGGAGTGATGCTGCCTTCATTTTCAACCTTCTCAAACCAAAGAGAAAAGACCTGGGAAAACGTAAGTTTGACTTTTCTTTCTGAGCTTTTTGGAAAACTTGGGAGAGACTTTTGGAGCGTGATTCAGTTTCACCTGTTGTTGTCTCCAGGACAGACTCTGAGCCAAAAGCAACACTGTGCAGACTTTTATTTCTCTTTCTCTTTTAATTCTTGCATTTCCATCTTTAACACACTTTTATGTTTCTTTTCCAGAGGTGGAAGTCAGAGATGGACAAGCCCGTGTCCAGCAGCTGCGCCATGTTCAAGGACGACGAGGATCTCAGTAATTACTTAGATCTGGATTTTATTTTGGCGAACACCGCGGGCTCCGACAGCGCGGCGGAGTTTGTGTGCGCGGAGCAGAGCCTGTTCCCCGCGGTGGAGGAGCAGCGCTCTCCTCCTCCTCCTTATGGAGCCAGCCTCATGACGGAGCTGCTGCGCACGGACACTCCCGCGGCCGCCGGCAGCTATGGCCTCCAGGGCAGGTTTTACATCAACACCGCGCCGTATCCGCGCCAGGACATTAAAGTGGAGCCCCCCATGGACAGTTACGGGCCCGTCATGGGGATGGTGCCTCAGAGCTGCAGCAAAATCAAACAAGAAGGGAACGTGTCGTGCATGATGTCTTTCGAGCAGCCGCGCGTGGCCATCTCCCCGCGCGCCGCCAGCAGCATGACGCCCCCCCTGAGCCCGGGGGAGCAGGGCACAGACTGCCAGCCCGCGCTCTGCCAGAACATCAGCTTCCAGCACAAGTTCCACACGCAGCAGTTCCCTCCTCCCATGCACGTGCAGTATCACGCCCCTCACGCGTCCTACGCCATGTATGAGGAGAGCCTGGGCCTGCAGCCCGGCGCGCAGAGGGTGATGCTCACGCCGCCCTCTTCACCTCTGGAGCTCATGCACGAGAACAAGCCCAAGAGAGGCCGCCGCACGTGGCCCCGGAAGCGCACCGCCACTCACACCTGCACGTTCGCAGGATGTGGCAAGACCTACACCAAAAGCTCTCATCTTAAGGCTCATCTGAGGACTCACACAGGTAAGAAGAGTTCTATCTGAGAGCACATCCCACTGTGTGACCTTTGACCCGTGTGTGACCCTGGTGCACAGATCTAAATGTTCTTCTCTCTCTCTCAGGTGAGAAGCCTTATCACTGCAGCTGGGAGGGCTGTGGATGGAAGTTTGCCCGCTCTGACGAGCTCACACGGCACTTCCGTAAGCACACCGGGCACCGGCCCTTTCAGTGCCACCTGTGTGAGAGGGCCTTCTCCAGGTCTGACCACCTCGCTCTGCACATGAAGAGGCACATGTGAACTGGACTCTAACTGCCTGGGGTTCATACTTGTGTGATTTGTCTGATGTATTTTTATTTAAATTGTTCTTGAAGCGACCAAAGCCTTTTATATATTGAATTAAACTATTTGTGATTCTTATTGTTGAAATAATGTAGCTGGTACTACTTTGGTATAGAGCTTTAGAGAAGCTGGGGCTGGCCCTGTAGATACTACTCTTTGGACACAACTGGACCTGTGTTTGACACAGAAGTGCCTTTCTGCCTGAGCTACTGTACTCACAGAACCCCACTATTCAGCAGAGTAGTGCCGACTGGACCAAAGTGCACATAGAGTTTGTGCAGAAGACAATGTTTTATTTAACTGCCTCACTCTTAATGTTAAAACAATCTCTTACTCGGGTGATATGTCTCTTCCTCGTGAACCAGCCCCTCTCTACACTATCAGGGCTTGACGTCCTGTGCATTATTTTGTACTTAAATTTATATAAATATGTACATGGATTTTATACTGTAAAACTGTATTTATTGTAAATATTAAACCAATGAAATTGACCTTCTGCCTCTGTTGTCTGTTGAATGAGCCGGAGCCACACACCGCACATGCAGACCTGCTCTCTGTCACATCAATTACACTAAACGGGTCAAACGTGCTGCGGGTCGACCCCCCGTTTCATTTAAAACACAGCCACTTGATTTGCACCGTGATGTGTTGCAGCTGCAGCGCGGGGCTTGTGGGCTCAGCCTATAAATACAAACAGTCTATTTCCATAATTACAGAGTGAGCAGCGTCGTCTGGACAGAGGGGCACAGCACTCCCTCATCAGACCGAGACTCTCTTTCTGATGGCTCCAAATTATAGTCGCACATCAAAGAGCCTTAATACTACAATTACACTGCAGTTTCAAAGCAGCACTGTCTGTACTGCACTGTCTGTGTGGTGTCACTGCAAACCGCCACGGACCAAACCTATCAGAGCCACATGGCACCACCGAGGCCATAAATATTACAATATCACTGGTATAATGTGTATCGGCATGGCAGGGGCTGTAACAACTAATGAAGCCTGAATGTCAAAGGATTTCCATCTCGTATACTTGAAGAACATGCACTTTTGAGGCCTGTAGGGTGCGCTCAAACGTACAGACTGCATGGAATCAAGAAGAAACCGGGACTAAAGCTAGAACTAAACCTGTACTAGACAAAATCAGGACCTAACAAAGTCTACATCAGGACTTAAGTGGCCTCAAAGCAGGACAGAACCAGGACAAGACTGAGCGCACCCGGAAGTCAAAAGCATGATTGTAAGCATTGATTGTTGATGAAGTATTTGCAGTTTTAAATCTAAATCAGTCTTTCATTTTTGACATAAATATAGTAGTCGCTGTTGCTGTAGCAGTGGTGGATTAAGAAGAATGAAGTACTGACCCGACGTGTGCGACAGGCCGGACATCCAGAGGTCCAGGACACAGGTCATGTGGTCCAGGCTACAGGTCAGGTGGTTCCAGGACACAGGTCAGGTGGTTCCAGCAGCAGCAGCAGTAGCAGTAGCAGTAGCACCCACAGCAGCAGCAGCAGCAGCAGCAGCAGCAGCAGCAGCAGCAGCAGCAGCAGCAGCAGCAGCAGCAGCAGCAGAGATGGAGCTAATGCAGAGGAGCACTCATTCCCAAACGGAGGTCATGACATCATTTGAGTCCTTTTCTCAGAGAAGTTTCTCAAGGGTTCTTAGAAAAGTGATTGTGTGAACTTTGATGAAACATGTTTATTGCTTCTACTTTTCTCCAATGTCGTTATTGAACAGAAAATAAATGTAGTGCGCCGTATAATCCAGTGTGTCTTATATATGGATTCATTCTGGTTGTGCTCGCTGACCTGGAAGCGATCTTATAGTCCATAAAAAATGATCGAAAATGCACCATTCATTGACAGTGCGCCTTATAGTGCAGAAAATACGGTATTTGTTATTTTTTACGCACAAGACGAGCACTTTTCAGGAAGGAGAATAATGTAAGAGTCGTGGGTGTAACAGTAGAATACCTTACTTCTAGCTTGAGTAACAGTATTTTAAAGTGACATTGCTTTAAGTTAAGTTCATACAGTATTTGTAATAGTACTTGTATCTGTGTCAGTAAAAGAATAAAGCATAAATGTAATAAATATGAGACAGTAATGCCGGCAGGTGTGGGGATGGCGTGCCTTTTACTTATACATTCAACACATTAAAATGGGGCTAAACCAGGACTAAACCCAGAATAGAACAAGAACAAAACTCACAAAAACCCACAGTTTGTTTACAGTCATTTTAAACACAACTTTACTTCCTGTACATGCATCTGAAGGGCATATTTTTAATTCCCAGAGCAAATACTAACTTTCTCAAAGGTACTTTTACGTACAAAGCTGTGCAATGTGTTTTATAACAAATGAACAAAAGACAGTTTTTGAAAATTGTGGATAAATTGTCTACAAATGAAATACAGTTTTAAAATACTCAATAAAAAACTAAACCAGGACTAGACCAGGACTATAACTGGACCAAACCAACTCAACATCAGGGCTAAAATGGGCTCTGAACACAGTTAATAACATGTGTAGTAGAAGTAGTAAAGGTGGTATTGTTGATAGTAAGTAGTACTTCCTCGATAAATAAAAGCGGATATTGCAAAGTGTTTCCTGGTCATTCTTGAGTAAATAGTGGAAAAAGCTTCATTTATGTGGAATATTGTGCGGCCACTGCCCAAAGTGTTCCTCAAAGCAAATATTTCTAACCAAATAAAAAGAGGAAGAACACTGTAGGCCGCAAATATCTTCAGTACTTAATGCAAATACTTGGGTTTTCATTTCACTTTTTTTTCCCAGTAAAAATGCAGAACTCTGAAATATAAAAGTTCTCACGCTTAAATTTCTTACAGCGTGTTCATAATACACAGAATCATTTTAAATAGTTACTTATAGAAGTATAATAGAGCTCCTCCCAGTACGTGGTTGTGAGTAACTCTAAAAGTATTAAGCACTAGGAAACCATTGTTAACGTCCTCTCATTTTAACCTCCGTGTCACCAATGAGTCACTCCAATTTGACAGCCTTTTTAAAATAGTTTTATTCAATTATGCGTTTCAATTTCATACATGCTGTGCACCGTAACACATGTCGATAAATAAAATACACTTTGTAACTTCCCGCAGAAAACGGAGCAAATGTTATGAACCGATTAAGCCTGATTGAACCACGAACACAAGTCTGAACACCACCTCCAAGTTTAACTCGTTAAATAAAGAATAAAGAAATATCCTGCAGACGGTTGAAAGAAGGTAAATGCCAAGAAGTCTTAAATCTATATATAGCACCAAATTAAACAACTTTGGTTCACACAAAACTATTTTTAAGTGGAGTGTGAACACAATGGGTGTTACAATACAAACTATTCATCAGGACTAAAAGGAATGATTACAAAGACTATTAAACTGTAGCAACACACGACAAACTGAACTAACAAAAGGATTCCCAAAGCCCTTTTTTCACATGTTTAGAATGTTTCGAATGGACACAAATCAGGCACGTCATAACCAAACCTCAGTAATTGCAAATGGTTTTAAACGTGATCAAAATATTCTTTAGATCTGGAAATATTGTAAGTTTTTGGCGTCCGATTACACACGTTTGGAGATTTCTCACAAAAGTACAGTGTAATCAGGACAGAAACGGTCTTCGCTCACAAGCTAAATGACAATTTGGAGGCAAAATGATGGACGTGACCGGATTATGTCTGCGTGGTTAAAATGACGTGCCTGATAAGCGCACATACTGCAGCTAAAGTGAAAATAAAAACCTTCAAATGTCAAGGCATGCACGGTGCAATTGAATATTTAAGTTTAAAAAAATATATTCCCAACTCATCCTCGTGTTTACAGTTTTCTGCACAAATGATGAAAAGTATCAAAACATAGTGCATTGTACAAGTCCTTCATAGAATACACACTCGATACTTCTGAAGAAATAAAAAATAAAAACTATAATATTATGAAAGCTATTTAAGAAATATACAGTACTGTGCAAAGTGTTCTTTAAAAAATGCTCAACTAAAAAGATTTGATTAAAATTGCTGATATTATTTTCATTAAAAAATGTCTGTAAAAAAAGGTAAAAAATATTTGGATCGAGTTCGACACAAACTAAGAAACTATATTTGTAGCTCAAAGTCTTTTTTTGTTGTTGTTAACAGAATAAATATAAAATGTGATTCAACAAATTAAAAGCTTTATCAAGACCACTGCAATTTAAGTAGATTAAATTATATTCAAATTTAAAACATTATCCAGTTAATTCAGGTCCTGATTCAGGCACAACATTTCAACGCAGGTTCTTCAGTATTCTTCTCGTACATTTCCCTTGTTTTTCTTTCTAATTTAGTGTGTTTCGTACACACATTTAGTCCTCTAGAGCCTCTCATTCCTCCTGAGCCCTTTGCACAGTACTGTAACGACAACCCATTATGGCCATACGCTGTAGTGTTAGTCGCAGTTTGCTGTAGGTGGGGTTGCGTTTAAATCCTAGTGTTTTTGAAGGCAGCTTTCCAATCAGACGGCTCCACGCTGTCTTTGATTACGGCTGCCATGTACTTTGGGCAGCGATGGCGCTTAACGAGTAGCTAAAAGTGGAGAGCTTTGACATCAGTCTGGTGGCACGGCGGGAGAAAACACTGGTCTCCTGCGCAAATTGGTGACGGGGCCAATGGTTGTGAGGAGCCGCGTCTGACGTGAAGGAGCGCAGGAAGTGGATGGAGGCGTCGCCGGGGGGAACGGAAGGAGGAGAAGTCAGGATCTGTGGACGGGGATGTCGCCTCTGCTCAGAGCCAGGGCCAGCTCCAGGTCCTGCTGCTCCTGGAGTCTCAGTCTCCTCAGTCGCTCCTGCTCCTCGCGCTCGCTCTCGCGCTTGGCCCACTCCAGCTGAGCGCTCTCATTTCCGAACTGTAAGAAGGAAGACGACACTGTGAGCGACGACGACGACACTGTGAGCGACGACGACGAGACTGTGAGCGACGACGACGACACTGTGAGCGACGACGACGACGACGACACTGTGAGCGACGACGACGACGACGACACTGTGAGCGACGACGACGACACTGTGAGCGACGACGACGACACTGTGAGCGACGACGACGACACTGTGAGCGACGACGACGACGACACTGTGAGCGACGACGACGACGACACTGTGAGCGACGACGACGACACTGTGAGCGACGACGACGACACTGTGAGCGACGACGACGACACTGTGAGCGACGACGACGACACTGTGAGCGACGACGACACTGTGAGCGACGACGACGTCACTGTGAGCGACGACGACGTCACTGTGAGCGACGACGTCACTGAGCGACGACGTCACTGAGCGACGACGACGACACTGTGAGCGACGACGACGACACTGTGAGCGACGACGACGACACTGTGAGCGACGACGACGACACTGTGAGCGACGACGATGACACTGAGCGAGGACGACGACACTGTGAGCGCCGACGACGACACTGTGAGCGACGACGACGACACTGTGAGCGACGACGACGACACTGTGAGCGACGACGACGACACTGTGAGCGACGACGACGACACTGTGAGCGACGACGACGACACTGTGAGCGACGACGACGACACTGTGAGCGACGACGACGACACTGTGAGCGACGACGACACTGTGAGCGACGACGACGACACTGTGAGCGACGACGACGACACTGTGAGCGACGACGACGACACTGTGAGCGACGACGACGACACTGTGAGCGACGACGACACTGTGAGCGACGACGACACTGTGAGCGACGACGACGACACTGTGAGCGACGACGACGACACTGTGAGCGACGACGACGACACTGTGAGCGACGACGACGACACTGTGAGCGACGACGACGTCACTGAGCGACGACGACGACACGGTGAGCGACGACGACGACACTGTGAGCGACGACGACACTGAGCGACGACGACACTGTGAGCGAGGAGGACAACACTGTGAGCGAGGACGACGACACTGTGAGCGACGACGACGACACTGTGAGCGACGACGACGACACTGAGCGACGACGACGACACTGTGAGCGACGACGTCACTGTGAGCGACGACGACGTCACTGAGCGACGACGACGACACGGTGAGCGACGACGACGACACTGTGAGCGACGACGACACTGTGAGCGACGACGACACTGTGAGCGAGGACGACGACGACACTGAGCGAGGACGACGACACTGTGAGCGACGACGACGAGACTGTGAGCGACGACGACGACACTGTGAGCGACGACGACGACACTGTGCGCGACGAAGACGACACTGTGAGCGACGACGACGACGACTACACTGTGAGCGAGGACGACGACACTGTGAGCGACGACGACAACACTGTGAGCGAGGACGACAACACTGTGAGCGAGGACGACGACACTGAGCGAGGACGACGATACTGTGAGCGAGGACGACGACACTGTGAGCGAGGACGACGACACTGAGCGAGGACGACGACACTGTGAGCGAGGACGACGACACTGTGAGCAAGGACGACGACACTGTGAGCGACGACGACACTGTGAGCGACGACGACACTGTGAGCGACGACGACACTGTGAGCGACGACGACACTGTGAGCGCTGGCGGAAGCGCGAGCGTGGAAGTGGATGCGATTGGAAGAGGATCGTTTGAAATCCGAGGATGATTGCAAACATATCAGAATGATTTTTGATATGTGCAAGAACCAGATGGACTGATTCTACTGAGGTCATCTGAGAGTGAACTACATGAACTCAGAGCTAGCCTGGCCAGTCAAGACCATCATGAACATTTTATTTTGAAAATGCTTGTAATGTTTGTAAGTCGAGTGCAAAATGACAGTTGGTATAATTAACAGTAATCTATTCATCAAAACATCTTTGCAACGATTCAGATGTTTTATAGATTTGCTTGCATGTAAACCTATGAATGTTTTCTGGCTCGTAAATAAAAAACAAACAAACATGAATAAATGAATAGAATAGAGAAGCAATTTTTCGGACAGATATTTACAATTCAGATTTGCGATACACGTTCATAAAGTAGGATTCTGTTCCAGGAGCCCCAGGAGCATTAATGCTTGAGAGAAGACGAAAATATGAACTGATAAATAAGAAAAGTATCACATGAGAACACAGACGGAAGAAAGTATTTAGCAAAGAACCAAAATAAATAAAACATGTAATAATTACAGCTTTTGCCATTTGATACTTTTTTGATACTTTTTTGACACCAACTGAAATTGCTTTTTCGATTCGATCATGATACATTGTGCCATGTGGAGATGCCATTGCTTTGCCTGGAATGTTCCGCAGTTACAGGTCAGATCTGCGGTGAGGCGACCCTGTTAGAAGTCGTGTTTTATCCTCATAGTAGTATTTTTGGAGACTAAACACCTGTTAGTGGCTAATGTAACACAGGCAGTTTAAAGCCTACTGCAATGGCCCAGATATATAAATAAAGTTCTGATTTGAGACTGACCAGGCTAGAAACTAAAGGATTAAAGAAAACCTGCTTAAGTGAACACTGATGTCTCTTTAGCACGAGAAAGAAACATTAAAAGACAAATTTAAGAGTGATGTTCTGTCATTTCCTTGATTTTTTTTTTCACATTCCGTCTTTGGAGTGCACGAATTTTTATGACCGACATATTGAACGCATCGGTGCTTATGATTCATTTTGGTCACATGATAGAGAGCAGACGCTTGTTCACATGCAAAGGATTTCAAAGCGGACCACACCACGCCCTCGCACGGTCTTACCTTGACGAGCTCGGATCCTGGCGGGGAAACAAGAACGACAATAAAAAGAGCTACACACACAAAGAAAAAGCACACAAACGGCCCATTCGCACAAAGTCAATGTCAAACGGCACGAGGAGACAGTAGAAGCTGCCATGCAAAACATCCACTCCGCCTGCGGTCAGGACGTGGCAGACTGAACGGGGATTTGGAGCGGCGATGGGCTGCTTCCAGGCATATCCGCGCCTGACAGCCGGATCAGGCCTAAGTGTCTTCACATGGAGACGTGGAAAAATGCTCCGGGATGCGTTACCTGACGGGGCAGGTTCAGCGAGCGAGCGGCCTAATCCCGCTTCCTACGGCGAGGCGGGATAACAGGAAGTGTACGAGACCCTCCACCCTCCAGACACAGGACGAGCGCTACGGCGAAGACATGCAAACAGGTGCTCGGAAGCGGCGAATCGCGGAGGGAAAGCGATGGCGAGGGCTGGCGAGGGCACCCGAGAAACCACTGGGTATGTTTGGATAATGATCATGGGTTAGATCGGTTTGAAGAATCAAACTTAAATCAAAACTTAAATGATCAAATTGACGCAAGAATTGACAAATAAAACTGGAGCGTGACATTTGTACGTTTCAAAATGAGCCACAGTTCACATATTATTGCTCTAAATATTGATCAAATTTGGTTTTGATAACATTACACACATTTTCTGGTATTTTTTTGGTCAAACTGTTATTTCTATTGTACATCGAGACTTTTTAATTACACTATCGCCAAAATAAAAGTTGAAATATGGTGACTTAAGGCTTCTGGATAAGAGAATCTTGACAAATAAAAGCGTATTATTAAAGAAAATTGGAAATAGTTTATTATTTTTTGTACTTTAAGTCAATTTGCAAAGCCGTTAAAAATCTAAATACGACTACGACTGACTTTTTATAGCCAACCAGTCACAAATATTCAAATAATCGATTTGATTATTACAGTTTTGGCGTTGCGATAAACTCCCTGCTGTGACACTAACTGCTCTTTTCCTCTGGGGCCCCTGCACCAGCTCCGTCTAATGCGAGGAAGGCTGCAGCGCTCGGCGATGGACAGGACATTGAAGCCTTGACAGCGTGATAAAGTCAGCAGCTCATGTGCGGACAAACGGTGCGGCGCGCTGCACTTACAAACTCTGCACCCGCCACAGGGAAATCTTTGGATAAGTTACTCGAATGAGGGGCGCTCTGCTGTGCACTGAACAGACCTGACGGAGAAGGAAGACATTTTAGTAGACGCAGGGTTCTCTGAGTGACAGCTGAGATGTCCCATAGTGCATCTGAGGTTCTCATTGATCCAGTTTGTCTTATACTTAGACCTCAGTCCATCATTTCAAAGACGACAGGACTGCAGCGCTATATACGCTTTTCTTTTTGGAAGTTTACAACCTGCATGTTTTTATTCCAAACGATACACCCAATATTCAAGTTTAGCACATCTCAAACAACATTCATAATATCGATACCGTATTTTCTGCTCTATAAGGCGCACTGTCAATGAATGTTCTATTTTCGATCATTTTTCATATATAAGGCGCATTAAGCGAAACAAAACCGCTTTGAGTTCAGTAAGCGCAACCAGAATTAATCTATATATAATGCGCACTGGATTATAAGGCGCACTGTTGTTTTTTGAGAAAATGAAAGGCTTTGAAGTGTGCCTTATAGTGCAGAAAATACGGTAATGTAATATAATCTACGTGGCTTTTCGGATTCTTTCTCTTGCCATTACTATTAGTTTAATTTCCTTTCAAAACTTTATTTCGGACACAAAGCGGTCCACATAGAACAATTATACTTTAACATTGTTGTTTTAACCTGTGAGTATGTTATTGCCGTTGGTTTTAATCTGTGAAGCGCCTTGTGAGTCTCTACAAATAATGGTTTACTCCCTATATTTGCTAACGTGTACATATACCGGCAAGCGCACGTAATATCTGCAATTTTAGAATAATTAAAATGGCCTTAGATCGCTGCACCCACCCAAGAAGTACAATAGACCTTCAATTTCACCCAATCAAGTTAATCACCTTTAAGACCTTTTCAGACCTCGGGAATACCCTGTGATACCCACTCCGCACGTCCCATCTGCGGCCAGCTCCGTCTCATGGGAAAATGCACCGACGGGTATAATAAGCTCGAGCGCATTACTGCATGTGCTAAATTTACACAGGAAACCCGCGCGAGCATATGGTGCGCCGAGTGCCCATGGGAACGACATGTTGGTCAAAAGCGAGGTGTGAACCGCATTTAGAGTAACAAGCGCTCAAGCAGAGCCGTGCACTGTCTCATGTCACTGTGAAAGAGGGACACACCCAGAAGACGCAGAGCTCTGCATCGGCGCCGTCCTCGTTTACATGTGGTTATTGTTATTGATCCTGTGAACGCCACCGACTCTTTATCAGAAACGATTACAAGAAGTTACTAGTGACGATTTGTACTTTGGCTTCGTCACTGTCGTGTAAACTACGACGAGTCTGAGCGATTGTGGTCGGTTTAATTCTGCCTTAAAACAATTGCGCATTATGACAAGGTTTAAATTTTGAAGATGGGAAAATGAAAAGCAGTTTGTAGATTAGGGCTGCAACTAATGATTATAGTGCTTGACTAAACCACTAAATTGACAATACATTTTTACCAAAGAAATGCTGAAATATAGTGCCTGAAGGCTTCTAGAAAGCAAATATATATGAATAAAGTGTAACTTTTCTTTATTTTTTGATAACTCGATTTAAAAATGTCGCCATCTTTGTTTTAAAAAGGTGTTTTGACATTTGTGTCAGAGTCCAGATACAATAAAAATGATCAAAAAACGATTCATCATCGTTATTATCGTCTAGTCACGATTATTCCTATTATTCGTTGCGGCCCAAATGATGAGGTCATAGTAAACGTTCAATAGGCCCAGGATTTGTAAGAGACAAAAGTTCAAGATGTCTTTATATCATTAACATTTTCTCTGCTGTAAATGTTAAATACGATCATCATTTCACACGGTTATTGCATAAGTATATGTTGTGTAGTGTAAATAGTCCCCAATAGCCATTCAACAGGGGGGACAAATAGTAATATTAAAATGTTTTACCCATCATTTGACCTGGATTAATACGTTGACCCATAAACGGCAGAGGAGTATCGTTATTAAACTCCTTTGAAACTCTGATTCACCCTCAATTTGCTCTGGATTTTATATTTATTTGACTTCCCCTTTATTATTTATCCAGGCAGATCAACTGAGACCTAATTATCATTCACAACGACAATGATTGACTGTCATTGCTGCCGTTTTGTATTAAATGTGTTGTATTAAATAGACCTAAAACCTATACACAACTTGTGATTTTGACATTTGTGAATAAAATATTGCACAGGAATCGAAATCAGACACAAATTTCCCATAACAGACAGATCGATATCCACATGTAACCACTGATTATGACTTTCAGAAATGCACTTTTTAGTGCGTGGAACAAGCGGAGCCTCCACAGTGTTGTCTCTCACTTCCTGCTGCGTTGGATGTGGCCCGGTGGCTGATGGTAAACCTCGACCTCAGAGTGGTAGTGCGAAGGGGAACACGACTTTCTCACGCTGCGGCTTCTGCTTACAGAGCAGCTCCAGGTCACACCGGAAGGGCACCCGGGTGGCAGGGCCCGAGGGTGGGGCACGAGTCGAGTGCGCACGGGTGACAAGATGAACTCCGGCTAAAAGGTGGCGCCGAGGTTAAGTGTGGTAAAGGCTGTGTTTTAAACTCTCCCCCCAAAAACCGTCTTCACAATATGGAGAAAAAAGAATAACTAAACTAAAAAGAAGTGATGCCTTTAATATGCTTATTCTTGTAACTGTGACGCAAACGTTGCAATCTTTGGAGTGCCATTAAGATAAGATGAGCTTTATTTGAACCACAATGGGGAAATTTAAATGTTGCAACACAGATTAGGTACAGAAAAGGATTAGGCACTGAAGTATAATAATAATAAAAAAATATAGCCGCAAGCGGCAATGATCGGCCCTCGCTACGCCGCCGCCACGCCGCAAGAGGAGGGGGCGCTAACGCGCCCCAATTGTCCTTTTATTACGCCTACTGCTGAATCTGTGACGCTGTCACATCTTCTCCCCTTTGTTTTACCATCAAAAAGCAATTTTATTTTGAATTCTTGGCAAAATGTGGGGCTTTGCCGCACAGACACCGTGACTCTTTGAATAAAAATGTGGATAACTTTTGATGGTCCACCCCTGAAGATGAGTCTCACCAAATTTCAGGTTAATATGTCTAACGCCCTAAGAGGAGTTTGTGAAAGTCTAAAGTGTAAACATGTTCTGGCGATTTCCCCATTGGAATAACATGGAAGGTTTCGGTCATCGTTACGGCAAAGCCATAACAATTATGACATGGGTCTCATTGACCTTTTTGATGGGGATGCTAACATTGAGTTGTGTGTCAAATTTCATATAATTTCGCAAAACTAAATATTTAACCTCCATATAAAATCTGTAGGGGGCGCTGTGGCTCCAAATTAATTTATTTCACTTCAAGTAGGTTTAGGGCAAAGAGTTTAACAACTGATTCTAATTTGACGCAATTCGGACTTTATCTGCGCAAACGGCAGAAATGTTAAATTTGGGAGATTTCTGAAATTCTTGCTACAGTTTGCGGCTTTGCCGCACAGAGACCGTGACAGGTATCAATGTAATTTGGATAACTTTTGATGTCCCACTCCTCAGTAGCATTTTCACCAAATTTCAGCTTTTTAGGGCCAACGCCCTGGGAGGAGTTCGTAAAAGTACGACGTTTGGAAAAACTCCGAAGTCATGTTTAGCCATTTTTGAAGTAATATGGCCGACATTTGGTTGGGCGGACGGCGTTGCCGTAATAATATTTTTTACTTCTCTTGTCACCATCTACCTCTGCGCCAAATTTCATGATTCTACGATCAGATTTTTTTTGGGTCATTTCCCATCTCTCAATGCATTTTTGGTACATTTGGGGGCGCTGACGCGGCAATTTTTTTATTTTAGAAAAGGGAAATAGCCAGAATGTAGAGAGGCACGATTTTTAGAGGTGTGCAAATTTTTGTGACTTTTCGTCAATGTTCACTGGGTGAAAAATAGGGGGGTTGGTCCCGAGAAGAAGAAAGAAAGAAAGAAAGAATAATATTCCGATACGAAAACAATGTTTCCCATTTTCCAAATATCATAAACTATACATTTTCGGAAAGCGCTCGCGCTTTCCTACCTCATGGTGTGGGTCCCTGGTCACTGACGGGTACTTTTGTTAATTTTGAGTGGGCTCCGCCCACTTTGTGTTTTTGGCCCTCTATACAGTAATAATGTTCATTTTTTGCATTACATGCTTATATGCACGGAACATGCAAGAGATGGGGAACGTATTCGTGAGGTACTTAGCGCAAATGAGTGCTTTACATTGAGATGACGACCGCGAAGTGCTCGTTTAGTGCGCAATTTTGCACGGGAACGTGCAAAAGTACACTTCCTGAACATTACCCGTTTACAACGGTAATGTTCCATTTTCCTACTACTAATTAGTATGCACGGGGCGTGCATGAGTGAAGGAGTGCGTTAGTGAGTGTTTGGAAGTGGGCGAGCGCTTCGCGCTCGATTTCGTGCGCACTACGTGCGCACTTTCGCAGCCGTGCTTCGCACGGCCTTACGAGATTAATAGGCCTCTCGCCAGCTTGTGGCGCTAGGGCCTAAAAACTGATAATTTATTAAAAACCCTTATAAAAAAAACTATTTAAAAAATGTATTAAAAAAACTCATAAAAAAAACTATTTAAAAAACTATCATAAAAAACTTTAAAAACATTATAAAAAACTTATAAAAATAACTGAAATAAAAAAAAAAAAAAAAACTTATAAAAAACCTCAAAAAAACAAACCTCTTATTATCTCTCCATCTATAATTTGCAATATAAAGTGCAGCCCTAAAATGTAGTCCTTTGATAATCTACTTGATAAACAAAAATAAATAAACCTTTTTAACTGTACAAGGACCTTTTCAATATTTTAACCTCCGTCCTGATTCGAGACTAAAGGAACGGCGTTGGGACCTTCCTTATTAGTGGCAAACATCCACATCCCAAGCTTTATTTTTAGCCCCGTTTCCACGGCTTGTTCCCATGTTTTAGATGTTGATTTGTCTCTGTGTTTTCTCCTCTAAAAGGTCACAACACTTTGAACTTGCCGTTGCACTGCATCTCTACCAACTGCTTTCCTGTTTACAAGTTCAAAAGGAGGAACGACTTTCTCTTTGCACCCTCAGCGCACAAAAGGGAAGCTGCTCTTATTTTGAGCTAAAGTCCCAGGGCACCGAAATATCTTTGGTAGAATAACAGTCAATTAAAAATAAGCACCTAAGAAGATCATATTTGAGCGGCGCTGGGAGCAAATATAACAGTGCTCCTTATTAAACTTCTTATTTAAAAACGGTACTTTATAAAAAGAACAGAGGCCACACAGATGCACGGGGGTCTTACCATAGGGAGGCGCAGGGCGAACAGACTTCTTTGCAACTGCTGGGTTTTCTGACTTCTGTTTCAAAAGACAAAATGGTTTTAGCAGCACATGACTTTCATTTGAGTTTACAGCCTGATGCAGTAACGTGTGAAATGTCAGAACAGTGGCATTGGTTAAAGCCGTAGGTAAAATTATAGTGTTGTGTGGCAACTCTTGTGATGTAAGTGACAAGTACATTTCAACATGATTTGCACAACTTGCACTAAAGTCACCATCTTACCTTCTGATTGCAACTATAATGTTTAGATTCACATGATGGTTGCTCCATGGAGATGCAATTGCTTTAACAGGGATGTTGCACAGTATGGCATTAAATAGGGGACGAGACGCAATAACAACAAGATGAAAACATGATATAATTACTAGTTTTGTCTCATTTTATTTTTACCGTCATCATTCTGTATCTGCTTTTGTAAACTACAGATTTTTAGAAGGTGGAACTAGGCAAAGTTAAAGAACTGTTTGTCCGTGGCAAGTGTAAACACGTGGAAAAAACATCTCGTCTCGTGACACTAGGCGTGATCTTGCCCCATTTCTTTCATTTAGCTTCTCCAACCAAGTTACAGGTAAAAAAAAAGTTTTAAAAAGTTTCTTCAGTACTTTTTTCAAGCAATAAAAACGTCCACACCCAGACTGATAGGTTTATTGCCGTACAGTGGAACATTCTAGGCAAAGCAATAGCATCTCCATGGAGACAGGATTACGTTCGCTCAGACATCTCTCAAAACGTAACAAATTAAAGCGCAGAGGACATGAAATAATGCGACCAAATTGTTAATAGAGAACTGGGAATTGAAGGTTTGGTGCAGGTCCTCATTCAGTTTCTATGAGTGAAAAAAGAAAGCTTTATGGAATCTAAAGTCACGTCTGGAGCTTACCTTTGGCATTTGACTGAAATCTGCAAATCCTCCTTTACTCCCGAACGCGTTGCCCGCAAAGGGGTCCATTGTCCCGAACACGTCTGGGAAAAAAGACACAGGGAACGCCGGTGAGTTTGGAAACATTTGAACGTGTTTGTGGAAAGACCTTGTAAAAAAAAAAAATTAAAAAAAAAAAAATCTAATGAAGTAGCGCTTTATGACTCAAAACTATTTCAGGACGAGGGCAATGTGGCGTGACCGTTTCATTTTCCGTGACATTCTGGCAAACGGGGAAAAGGGAAAAGCAATGCGAGTCGGGGTCTTTGTGACGTATGCGGCCAATCAGCTAATTAAAGGTGTCAGTCGGTGGGCTGTACTGTGGCTCTGCTGTTTGGGACCAGAGCAAGTATGCAAGAGTTAATGAAGAACCGGAGCGATGGCTACAGTGGAAAAACAAAACATTGTAACAGAATATGTTTGTCGTCGGACGGGGCGCTACAAAAGGGCCCATTCACAGCCGCCGCCGCGCTGTTTTTCTTCTACGCGCGCGGCTACAGTCGGCCCTATGTGCGCGGCGCGGAGGTGTGTTCCGTCAGTCCGCCTTAAAACAACTTCCCCTCGCCGTGAAAGCGGGTGGTCAGCGGCTCTCGACCTGTAGCGCGCGGGATTTCTCTGCTGGTCACGGGCGAGGTCTTTGACAGTTCACGTACATGTTTAGAGACGGTTTTAAATCCTAGTTTGAATCGTCTTTGGATCGATTTGGTAGAAACGTACAGATCGAATTGTTGGGTATCGCGTTAAGTCCAGAAAATAAGTGCTTATTATTAGGTGTTTGTTGTCAGGATCGATTCATGCATTAAAAGATTAAAAGATGACAACGCTGATACTAATAGTCCTAAATAGTCGTGTTTGCTTAAGGAAAGGGTCTCTACTGGTTTATGGTTTGTATAAGGTATTTTTAATTACAGCGTTGACAAATACCTCAATTTCTACATCTGAACTAAAAAGATGTTTAAGGCCAAACTCAATTCCACAATGAAGAGAAATTTATAATACACTACACAAGAGAAACTGTAAATTTACATGAATAAGTTTGATTTGAAAATAGCCAAAAGTGGTATTGACCTTATTCCGCCCCGCCCACTTTTGCGTCTTGTTGCCACGGATCGGAATTTCCGCTGTAATGGCACTTCCGGTCGAGCGGGAACACCATTAATTTAAGTGGAGAACGAGGGAAACGTCTCGAGGATAAAACATGCTCTAAAGTAGATTGATTTGAGTAAAAATGTCCAATGTTCACGTGACCAACAAGTCGACAATTCCCCCGATTCCCACCACTTTGTGTTTGAGTAGAACTTATTCTATCTGGAGGTCGGCAGCCTTATGTTAACTTAACTAATAAAACCGGAAGAAGGATTGACGTAACCCTTCTTCCGATGGCGGCGCTCAGACAGGCTTCTGGAATACGGTGAATAACGTAAAGTATGAAAGATATAATCTAAACCCAGGTCATGTGTAGCAAACAGGGTCATAAGGTCAAAGGGGGTTTGAGGTACATTTTGCAGCGTTTTCATTTGTGTTTCTACAACTCCACGAAACTTTTATCCCTTTTTGTCTGGAAATGAGACAAGTTATTTTCCAGGGATTTCCAGGATGAGTGGGAACGCCGTTATTCCTTATTTTCACTGGAATTTGTGCTTGATTCATTTAAATTTGGTCTGGTTTGGATTTGATCACACCTTGCATAGCTGGTAGGTTTCACTCTGGTTTTAGTCAACTTTTGCCATATTCACACTCCATTTACTCTTTGATTTCATAAGACCAATTAAATGTAGGTCCTTTAAGACTAAAATATTAGTTGTAGTCAGTTATATCCAAAATGAACCAGTTAAATATATGCCAGTGTCTTGTACAAGCCCCACACTCACACACACTTTCTGTTATGCTTGGCTCCTGCACATCTCCTGTTTTTTCCCTAAAACGAGCACTTGTGGTGGCGGTGGGGGGCGGGGTATTTATAGTTTGGTTAAATGCGTAGGTACTGGGTATAAAAATAGGTCACAGGAAACCACAGGAAAAGTTGAAGCCACAGAAAGTTAAAAATTGTTTGCCCCTCATGCCCCCAAATTATAATTTAGATCCAAGACGTCACCCAGAGCAGCAATAAAAAGCTCTTTGAGAAAAGTTGCACAACTGACTGTTCCGTCACCTCCAAAACTCCAAAGTCACAGGCTGGGAAAAATAATCCAGTTTGTATTAAGTGTTAAGATGACTATACAACATACTGGAAAGAAGGAAATAGTAGGCTTTTGTTCCATGAAAGACCTTAACTGAACCTACAGCTCTACCAGCTACATGATAGATAGTCTTCTACTGTATATGGAGTATGATACATAGTATTCTACTGTATATGGAGTATGATTCATATAGTCTTTTACTGTATATGTAGTATGATAGTCTTCTACTGTATATGGAGTATGATACATAGTCTTCTACTGTATATGGAGTATGATACATATAGTCTTCTACTGTATATGGAGTATGATAAATTTATAGTCTTCTAGATACAGAGCCATAATGTGTCCATTAAGGCCATACACCACATTAACTCTTCAATTTCAATCTTTTGTTAAACTTTCAAAGTTATCTAAAGTCATTAATGTGAGTCCCGTGATTAGGACAATATTGCCTTTTGTACTAAACAATGATTTGTGATTTGGTTTCCAGGGAACAAAACAAATGGATAAAGATTGAAAATGAAATGCAGCTGGATAAACATTGAACTAGTCTGTGGCAAATGATTACCCAATAAAGCCTTAACATTACCATATCAAATTAGATTTATATTCACCTTTTATCCAAAAAAACAAATGCACGTTTTTGTTTTGTTGGATGGCTTATTACACTAAAAATGTATAAAAAGTCCACAAAATGTACTCTTATGGCCAGGAAGAGGCTCCACCCAACTGTTTCCATGGAAACACGACTTTAGTATGGAAAGACTTGTGTATGTGCATGAAGACTGTTCCAAGGTATGGTTATAAACACTTTATAAAGACTTTCCATCTACAGAAAGTTACATAATGTGCTTTTCATAAAGAATGAATGTTTGTTCAAATAAAAATAGTATTGCTCATTTGCATCTTTTACAGTGAAAACATAACAAAGAGGGGTGATTAACCTCAGAGTACTAGAACTACTTTGACTACAGGCACAGTTGTGTTGCAGGGCCCTATAGAGATCTTTAGCTAAAATAAAGTCAAAGCCTAAAGGTCAGGCTAATCCCCCCATGATCTGTGTGTTTCTTTTCACCATCACCACATGAAGCGTTTGACAGCGTTAATACCTGAGTCCTTTGCTCTGGAGCTGTTTGATGTGAATGAATCGCTGCTGCTGAAGGAACCCGGCTGAAAATGACAATATACATGTAAACGCAGGCTACACAAAAGAGAGTATTTACAACAAAACAAAAACACTCTTATTAGCATTTGCTTGCCATCATTGATAATGCTATTGGTCATAATATCTATTCTATCCTATGTAATGCTAATGTGTTTTGTGTAGTAAATAGATAATAGATAGTAAATAGAGGCTTATTCGTCAAAAGTACACTGTAATTGAGTTAAAAGTAGAAGGAATACTCTTTTAACACAGTAATCTGATAAATATTGGCATCAGTCTCCCAAAGTTGGAATTTACAATGACTGGAAAATCTGAATTATAACCAAAATTAGAATTACATTTATTCAGCCCCAATAGGAAATTCTAGCATTGGCCATTTCCGTAAGATAAATACATACAGTAAATATAGTATAATACGTTTTTAGAAAAGTATAAAATGAGGCCAAACAAGTGGTCTAATGTGGAAATTGACAGTTAAAGGTGCACTATGGAACATAGACCCGCCCGCCACATGCTTTGACCTGGAACGTTCCCCCGTAAAACATGTTCACTTGTTAATTTACATGTTTTTACAGCTGAAAAAATGCATTGAAACTGTGAGCGGGGATGCGCCTCCACAGATCTGACCTGTTAGTTGGCCTAGTGGCGTCCCCTGCTACAGAAATGACAAAATATCCCATCATATCTGATGGATATCTGAAAAAAAAAAAAGGCTAACCCTGTAGTTTAGATGTGTACAAACACTACATATTTCAGTCTTTTTGTTCAATTCTCATAAACGCAATTAAAATGTCAACATTGACCTAATAAATAAAAATACACAGCAAAACTAATCGCAATTGCAATGCTTCTAAATTAGACCAGAGTTATTATGTGTACCACCATATGATTAAAAGAGTATTTGAAACTATCTTAAATATAACACTTTCACTGCTGTCATTATTGGTACAAGTGAGGTTTGTTTTTCCACTTGCTGTTCAAAAGGCTTAGCAGTACCTTAGCTGGTGGCGTGGGCTTTCGACCGAAGGGGTCCGCGAACGCAAAGGGGTCGGACTTATTCGACCTCTTAAAGAAGTCTTCAGAAGCGGCGCCTCTGAAGCTATAACTCTCTTTAAAAGGATCTCCGCCAAATGGGTCTAAAAAAAACAAAAAACAGGACAGAGAGGACAGTGTGTAGCCGTGAGCCACTAGCGACGTGTCCAGGAATCATCTTAAGACGTTAACACCACTTAATCCTTACTTTATTGTACTTTTCCATCATATAAATGCAAACGGACTGGAAAATAACAACAAACATTTCCATTCATAATAAGTGGGAAGCCTCAGTGGGTTAGCTTTGGGAAATGCTTAGTCAGAAATGTGAGGATTAGTCAGCAGCAGTGGACAGGGCAGAGGGTAAATGGCACGTACCGTCTAAGAGGGTGGACTTGAAGGGGTCTTCTGTCTGGAAAGGATCAGGTGGAGGGTCTTTGAGGGGGCTGCTGCTGCTGCTGCTGCCACCGCTGGTGTTGAACATGGCTATCCTGGATTTCAAAGAGCTATTCTGTTTGAAGAAGGGAAAAATGTTTATTCAGTGCAAAAAATGTATTTCTTCTAAAATAGACTGACACTAGAAGCTGTTATTTTTATTATTGGAAAATTCATTCCATCTTCTTTTTCAAATAAATGTAACTTTTTCTTCTGATAAGATGATAGTGTATATACCCGACATGTTTCAGCTGCAGGACTTTTGCTTTCATCAGAGAAAGGTCGAAGTCCCGCCGCAGAAACACATCAGGTAAATAGGCTCTTGCTTGAATTCCATCGTCTTATTAGAAGAAAAAGTTATATTTATTTGAAATTTAAATAATAATAACAATGTTTTTATATATATCACTTTTTGGACACTCATTATTCATTCACTCCACACTTGCTGGTGGTAAGCTGGGGCAGAGTAACAGAAGATCTCCCATTCATTCTGACGATCTGGCATTGACAGGTCAGATAAGGCTTTGTATCAAAAGGTGCACTAAATAACTTGATTATTTTTTTAATTGTATTGTTCTGGCACTGCTTGTTTAATTAACCTGGCAAGCCAGAAGAATTCTCACGATATTTGTTTCACAAACTCTTGAGAATCCATCTGGCTGGATGTGAAAAGGACAAACAAACACGGTGACGCCAACAGACGTACTTCAGCCTATTTTAGCAGATTTAGAGCCTGGAGTATTTGAGGATGGGGAAGAAGTCTGTGCTTTTCTCGGACTGGATTTAACAACAGATTGATTTCTTGGCTTGTTCCTGTTGTGACGCTCCTTTGACCAATCAGATTCGTCATGACGTCAAGACTTTTCCCGACCGCTTTTGGCAAGAGCCTTTCCAGATTGATAAATTGTAGAACTCAGTTCAGAGTGATACACATATCAAACTGTGTGAGTCAAGTTAGTGTTTCACAACATGGCAGTAAAACCTACACTCCCTGTATTTATTATTGCTCAAAATACCTTGAAAAACATGCATTCCTAATATAGAGGCCTCACTTCTCTACAGATCTGCAGGTGGTGGACCCATTTATATTTGAATGTTGTACATACAAAACTGTTATGAAGGGAAGACTTTGTCTTGCCTTGTATACATTATTGTTAAAAATATATTAAGGCATAGTTTATTTGCCATCATGAATTGGTGGTTGGTGATGTTGTGTGTTAAAGTGGCCCTGTACCAGGACAAATTACCAGGACAATAAAGGATTAGCTTATCTTATGTTTATGATGTTTTCATATATTATGCAGACTTTACTCACCACACTCACAAATCCTCTGTTTTCCTTCTCAGCAAATCCATCACTGACGTCCTCAAAGTCTTTGTAGTTTCCTCCGTTGAGCTCCTTTAGCGCGCTGTTGTACTGCTCTATGGTCTTAGACACCTCCTTTTGGTTTTCCTGGATCATTGACAGTTTGGTGCGAGCCTGCAACACAAATGCACAGATGGTCAACTATTCAGTCTGTAGCTTTTATATTAAAGAGGCACTATGCAACTTTTTTGGTGATGGGTCTGCTAAAGATGTTCTTTTTTATTGCTCGAAAAGAACTTGACAGATATATCACCAAGCCAATTACAATGTCACCCAGTCACCATGGAGATACATACATTCAAAGCCATAATGCTGAATATTTTGGCAAAGCAATAACATCTTCATGGGGATAGGCTTTGTAGAAGGATATACTTAGTTACTTGTATGGACCACAAGTAATAGACAGAAAGTATGATGTTGTGTTATATTTAATTATTGAATTAACAATACAATAATGTACAATTTAAAAATGAACTCGCCAGGAGACTAATATTCATGTATCTAATGTAAAAGCATGTGTGATAACCAGTTCCAAAGTATAATTAAAAAAATGGACCTGGTTGAGTTCATCGTGGGTGGTGTTCATGGACTTGACGATGCCGTCCAGTTGCACACGTCCCGACATCAGATTCTGCTCCAGTCGAGTCTCCTCGTCCTGCAGCCGGTTCAGCTCTGCTTTTGTCTGGGACATGCTGTCCTCCTGGCTGCGCATGTCGCTCTCTTGAGAACGGATTTGGGTCTGAAGGGACGAGATCTGGACAAAAGATTCATAATGAGGGTAAAGTTTCACAAAATGTAGTTTGGCTGCAAGTTCCTCATGGCCACTTAAAGGTGCATCATGCATCTTCTCTCATGGAGAGTCTGCCACAGTAGTGTCCATGGAGACAGTGCTGCTTTGCCTGGAATGTTCCTCAGTATGGCATTGAACTTCAGAGCAGATGTTTTTATTGCTCAAAAATACCTTCAAGAGAGGTGTATCCTCCGGCAACTTTGTTTTCACTAGGCTGAGGCTTGAGGATGGCGGTGGGACAGCGCCGTTACGGCGCTAGCAAAAAGTACTTAAAAAATGTGGCGCTCAATATAGAAATCCAATATGATCACACTCTGCCACTTAGGAGCAGCGTATCGCGCCGTATTTTCAAAGTGTCAATATCTGCACTATTCTCTTCAAAACACATCTGTTTGCACTGCAGTGGCAGAATACTCGGAATAATGAAGAAAGTATCACATTTCAATTTCAATAAAAAAAAGATGTTATTGTTTATGGTTGCTCAGTAAAACACATGTTAAAAATGGAGCTCATCTTAGTCGATTCCATTCATTCCATCTTTTTGCCATCGCTCATCGCAGATGCATTCATGTAAACATAATGTCATTTTTCTGATTATGTCCAGCCCTCTAACTCGCTCCACATGTAAAATGTGGGAACACGTGTTTTTGAGCACGGCCCTTGGTTAAATTGAGTCCACATGTGCATTACCATGGCACCTGAAGGGAAACTTTGCTATAAACATGTTATTTTTATTAGGGAGCTTTCTGACCATCTGGCTCTCTTCTTGGCACTTCTGTTTGACGTCATTGAGCATTCCCTCCAGCTTCGCGCGCTGCTGCTCCATCTCCTCCAGCCGACTGTGGGCGTTCTGCTTCTGCGTCTCCAGGTCCTGCAGTCCAACGCTCTCTCGCTCAAAGTCGCCCTGCATGTCCTGAACACAACACATCCTTATGTCATGCTGATAACTTTATGTTCAGAGTACTCAGCTACATTTACTGGAGTCCTTTTTTGAAGACACTGTTTTTTGAGAGTAGTTTTCTGACTTTGAGTGAATTAACAGAACTCATACTTGAGTAATGAGTAAACTTCCTTTCTCCTCACATTGAGCAGAAGCCACACAAGGCAAGTTTATTTGTCGAACTCAATTCATACACAAAGTAACTCAAAGTGTTTTACATAAAAGGTAAAGATGCATTAAAATGAGACCGCTGCACGTTGTCGGCATCTTTTATGTTTCGCAAATCCAGGAGTAAGCAGTGTTAGGATTGACTAAGCTTTGGGGGGGGCGGTCTAGTTTTTGTTCTGAAAATCCTATGATTAAGAATAATGGTCAGTGTTTGATTGTGAATGGTTTGTGTTGATTAGGTTAAATAGAGTGTCAGGGGAACCCACTCAGACAGAGATGCCCCTTTTTCCTCAAAAATGCAGGATCTGGGATGGTTCAGAGCCGGTTCCGGGCTGGTGCTGGTTCTGTAATGTGCCAATTTCTAGTTTTCCAATATCTAGTTTTCCACGAAATACACGTTTACTAGCCATCTGTTAGCATTTGGTTGTTTTTCTCCCAACAACCCCACTAGTATTGGATGTATTTCAGTTAAACCCGACTTCTTTTGGCCTCTGCATTACTTGTGTTTACCAAGTAATTACTATAATATACAAGTTTTTATGTTTAGTGTTCCATTGTTTCCCGGTGCCGAGACGGAACCAGCTTTTGGCACCAAGAGCCAGGCCTTTTTAGAGTGGAAAATGGCAGAACCGCTTCTGAACCTGGCACCGGCACCAGAACCAGCTCGGTGGTAAACTCCACACAGACCACAGAAATGGGAATCTCCTCACTTAAAAAGAGCGGTTAAGAATGCCAACAACTTTGCAACCCATGCCACGATATGTGCCACCCCCGAATCAGGATGAATAAACTAGGTTGTGTCATCGAAGAACAGAATCGGTCGGACGACTCAAAACTTAATGCAACTTTAACTGCTTTCTTTTGACGATGCTAACTGCTAACTGCCAAGTGTCTTGCTGAAACTTAAATTAAGCATCAGCTGTTTTATGTGTACGAGGAATCCAAGGCCAAATTTCTACCAGTCATTGCCAATGGAAGATAATGTTTGTTTCTATTATATTATTTTGTATCGGTTGCATTACAAAAGACCAATTGGAGAAACTGGTAACTGGAAACTTTGTAGTTCAGTTTCCCTCAATAGAAAGTAAAACAGAAAATCCAGAAACACAGCGTTTTGTGGCAGAGCACGAACCAGGACAAGAGGATATTTTGGGTGCTGTAGTTTTAAGGGACATTTGAAACAGAATACAAATGAAGACGCTCTCAACTCTACCCACCATAACCTTACCTGAACTTCACTATTCTGTCTTCGTATGCCGTCCTCCTTTTCCCTGATCTCCTGCTCCAAAATGAACTTGTCTCTGAGGAAAAAAAGGGCAAAGATGAGGTGCAGCCATTTATGCTTTTTTAAAACGAAGCAACTCCTCGCACTTGACATTAACATTTGGCAGCGATGGGAGTAATGTGGTAATATTTAACATGCCTGGGGAGCGAGCGCGGGGTTTTCCAACACATAACAGAGCACACAAGGTAAAAGCCAGTGTAGTTTATAGTTTGTTTTCTTCTTCCTGAAATTAATGAGCATATAGCAAGTCCCGTTTATGATGTGCTGCTTCTGTTGATGTAAACATAATGGCCGGTTTACAGTAGGCAACAAATTAAGAGGGTGACAAAGTGCCGCTCGAGGCTTTAAGGACGCGCTCAAAAAGGTTAAAAAAAAAATTGCAAATGGTTTAGCAACCAAACCCGAGTACTCATCATTACAATGGGTTTGTTACTATGCTAGAGAAAAACATGGCCCCATTTGATTGCAACATATGGTAATATTAAATAAGCTCAAAGGGATTTTTAGTGGCGTGCATCCAGATTTGTGTTTACACTCGATGGTTTGTGCACATTCTACGATACAGATTGACGCCACTGACTTTACAAGCTAATTGGTAAAATATTAGTTTGAGCAGATGCTTTCAGGCATTCAATGACATATTATTCATGGAGCGGTCGTAGAGAACAATAGCTGGACGAGGTCATGCGTACAGATGTGGTTGACAGGAAGGGACAAGGACAACTCAATATCCTCAGAGGACTTAAGAATCTTCAACGATGCACTTTATCGTCATAATATTCTAAATTTCATTTAAAAAAAGGGTCATTTGAGGCGGTTGGAGAACAAAAGCTAGACATTTGAGACTTCACTGACTGAGTTCACTCCAGGATTTGTCCTCAAAGCTCTGGGACAACAACATTGGTAAAGAAGAATCATTATAAACTACACAATGGCCTAATGTCGAACAGGTGTTGATAAAAAAACACATGCATATTAAAATGAAACTAAAATGGAACAGAAAGCAAAACTGACACTGTAAAAAGCCCACAGATCCAGAACACTAAAGCCATTGTAAATGTGTAAATTTGTAAATATTTTGTAACATATATATCTATGTGTTACTGCTTTTATCTGTTTATGTTAGTGTCCAAGTGTGAAGATTAGATTTTGTTTAGATGGCCTATAAACATGGCATCTGTTACTATTTTGAATGTGGCAAAGCTCTCTGTTCTGTCCCATTTTAAATAAACTAATAAACACATCTCCATAGAGATAAGCAGGTGGTGGCTCTCCTCAGAAAAAACCCTGGAGGAGACCAAACACTGCTCGGGGGCTCACCTCTGCAGCCGAGCTATTTCCTGGCTGAGGTCATCCAGCTCTTTGTTCCCCGTCAGCTCCACAGGGGCCACGGGGGCCACGGGGACCACGGGGACGCTGCTTTCCTGAGGCACAAACGCCAGAAAACATCAGCCACGACAGTGATGGGAGTCGTGTACGGCGGGAGCGCATGCAACGCCACAACGTGGAGATGATGTTGGTGTGGAGCGTTTCCCACCAGTTTAGACACAGAAAACTCACAGAAAATAACTCTCCAATGCAATATATAGTCCAATACTTAGTCCAAAACATGTGGGTAAGTTTGGCTGATAGCTGCCCAGGATTAGTCCTGGGCAGCTATAGGATTACAGCCCAGGACTAGGCCAGGCTGTTATAGGTTTAGTCCTTGGCTGTTATAGGGCTAACCCTATAGCTGCCCAGGACTAACCCTATAGCTGCCCAGGACTAACCCTATAGCTGCCCAGGACTAACCCTACAGCTGCCCAGGAATAAAGCCCTATAGCTGCCCAGGACTAACCCTACAGCTGCCCAGGACTAACCCTACAGCTGCCCAGGACTAACCCTACAGCTGCCCAGGACTAAAGCCCTATAGCTGCCCAGGACTAACCCTACAGCTGCCCAGGACTAAAGCCCTATAGCTGCCCAGGACTAAAGCCCTATAGCTGCCCAGGACTAAAGCCCTATAGCTGCCCAGGACTAAAGCCCTATAGCTGCCCAGGACTAAAGCCCTATAGCTGCCCAGGACTAAAGCCCTATAGCTGCCCAGGACTAAAGCCCTATAGCTGCCCAGGACTAAAGCCCTATAGCTGCCCAGGACTAAGCCTACAGCTGCCCAGGACTAAAGCCCTATAGCTGCCCAGGACTAAAGCCCTATAGCTGCCCAGGACTAAAGCCCTATAGCTGCCCAGGACTAAAGCCCTATAGCTGCCCAGGACTAAGCCTACAGCTGCCCAGGACTAAGCCTACAGCTGCCCAGGACTAAAGCCCTACAGCTGCCCAGGACTAAAGCCCTATAGCTGCCCAGGACTAAAGCCCTATAGCTGCCCAGGACTAAGCCTACAGCTGCCCAGGACTAAGCCTACAGCTGCCCAGGACTAAAGCCCTACAGCTGCCCAGGACTAAAGCCCTATAGCTGCCCAGGACTAACCCTATATTTTGCACACTAACCCTATATTTTGCACACTAACCCTATATTTTGCACTCAGAATGTTTTTTGGATTGCACCTGCAAGTTATTTATTAGCATTTAGATACAAAGTTAGCGACAAGGTTATCTTCTTTATTCCTGTTTGCAACATGACAGAAACCCCCCACCTCTTCCAAACTAAGACAACCTATGGCATATTATTTGTTGATAGTATTATTGGCCCCCTAAACTTTTCTAAACATGTGGGAAAGGCTGAACATGTGAGCGAGTGGAGAGGTGGTGGCCCGCTCCCCACTGCTCCTTCTGCCAAAACAAAAGACACAGGAAGGAAATCTGAACACCTTGCATGACTAGAGAACCGCAGACACAATGGAAGACAGAGTGCACCAATGAGGAGATATGCGCGTCGGACAATGCAGGAGAATTTCATGCAGTGTGTAATACGCTCATATTTTAAAATTAGGCACGTGAGAACGAGAGGAGGACTCGCAACGGTTTTACTACCAACAATAGCACGGCATCGGAATGCAAAGTATTAAGTCAAAGCTGATTTTTATTTTATTTTAAATGGTGTAAAACAAAGTGAAAAATGTATTTATACAAGAGAATAGTATTTTAATTGACTTCATTTCAAAATCCTCAGTTATAATATTGTTTGAGCAGAGTTGAGACGTTAGAAGAAGAGATGTGATTATTCTTATGACAAAATTGCAATTATTGAAAGTTTGTGTTGATTATGCTCAGAAAATGAATATTGAAAGACATTTATTTGTTTTTAATATGATCAAATCAAAGAGAAAATTGTGATAGATCAATTTAAAGAAAAAAAACTGTCTTTAGTAACAATAGAGTAATATAATAGAGCTATTTGACTGATTATAAGATTGTAAACAGAGAAGTACTTTCATGGTATATTATGTGGTTTCTGCAATTAAGTCGATTTCCCATAGAAAACCTTTAGTTCGAAATAAAAACTATTTAGTTTTACCTCTTAATGATATTTCCAAGTAAATAAAACCTGATTTGCAGTGGTGGAAAGTAACAAAGTACAGAAGCAAAAGTACTAGGCATCTGTATTTTACTTTAGTCATTTTTACAGGGGATACTTTTCACTTTTACACCAGTACATTTGAGAGCAAGGATCTGTACTTTCTGCTGCACAACATTTTTAATAGCCAAAAACAAGTATGCATAGAATTCACTAGAAAATGAAATAAATAAATTACACTGTTAAAAAAAAGATCTGCACCTTTATCAAAATCACCACATTACACTTAAAGTACATTTAAACAGCAAAGACTATATATATATATATATATTTTTTTTTTTTAATGTGATACTTTTACATGTATATGTTTGGCTTCTCTAGCTGTTATTTTACTTTTACAAAACTGAGTACTTCTTCCACCACTGATAGTTTGAGTGAGTCTTATGGCTTTGCGCTAAACTAGAGCCAGAGCTCACTTAAAGCAGGAGGCAATGGGTTAAAGTCTACAGCAGATGGCAGCATTTTCCTCACAGAACTAAAGCTCGGGAAACTTAGGGAATTTCCAGCCAAATGAAATTGATTGCAAATAGTAAACATAATTCAGAACTTTTATATTTCCTTTGGCAGAGACGTATAGATCCTGGAAGATTGTGAGGTGCAATAAAAAAAACTGAACAGACTCAGGAATAAAACAGACTCATATGAAACAGTTACAGGACATGCAGAGCAGAGAGAGGATAAAGACGGACAACGGCGCCACCTGGTGACTCACTCTGCGAACACTAGAAAGGGGAGCGAGTTCAGGCCTCATGGCAGACATGAGCCCAGTATAGCCCTGGGGAAGAGGACATGGACAAGCAGAACACAACAGCATCATCACTTTGAAATGCAGAATCAGAAGAGTTAGAGTACTGGGTAAATGTCTGGGAGTTTCAATGTAAAGTTGAAAAACAGTTGTATTAATAGAGGGCAATATATCAAAATGTAAACAATATTGTGAGTGTTGTTTTGAAGTTATGCAAAATCAGAATATTGGTTAGTTCGTTTAGAGTTAGAAAAGCTACAAAAAGAGTTGAGGAAAGAAAAACAATGGCAAACTTTCAACTAAGAGTATATGGTGATATATTTTTCCACTTTGTGATTCATTTTACAGACGTTTCACATTTGTCTGATAATTAAACCTCAACTAATATGTTTAAAGACACGTTTTAACACATTTCTGTCTCGTCTGATTATCGATCATTTATGTCACACCTTTCATCGTAGTAATACATTATGTTGCATGAAATTTGGTTTCTGGATTAGAATTTAGGCCTAATTTTCTGTTTTAGACTATGGTTTAGTTCATATTTAGTCTTGGTCTAGTCCTTATCGTACATGGAAAACCCAAAGACATTTTCACATGTATGAGGCGTGTGAGTTTGAGAACCACTGCCCTAAAACTACAGACTCAAGCATTATTTTGCATTATTACAATAACGATCACCATAGTGTTCACTCAGCGTCAGTGACATTTATGCAGTACTACATTTATGATTGTATAGTTCAGCAGCAGAAAAGGACAGTAGACAGAATGACAGACGGATGTACTCACGACCCCAGCGCTGGTCCTTTCAGAGGGAGGGATCATGTCCGGGGTCAGGGCTGTGGGAGGATCCAGGTCTTTAGTGATCTTCTGTTGGATCAGGTGCATGGCCAGAGCGAACTGCTCACGGTTCAGTTTCCCCGTATGTTTTGTGTCAGCAAGACCCCTTTAAATAGAATGTTAGAACGTTAGAAAAACTTTATACTTAATATGGCCTTTACAGCCACAGACTGTTTTTACATGGTAGAAACTCCATGGTAGAAAATATTTAAAAGTTCCAAATGTTAGCTCAGACCAGTAGTGCGCATGACTTCAGGAGGCAGTCAAAATATTTCATTTCAAAAACAGCTCCAGATGAACATCTGTGAATCCTTTACTTCCATGGGCCACTACAGGCTGAATGAGGGATTACACACATTTATGTTTTGTTCATACATAATGCTGATGTTTGATAAAGGCTGCAACAAGTTCCTCGTGCAATCACAACTAAGAGATTATAAAAAATGTTGTCAACTAATTAAGAAATTATACTAATAGTTAACTGGTCTGTACATGGATTCCTGCTCAGTCTGAGCAATACAACCTTTCCTCTCAGGCCTTTCCTTTCCTCTCAGGCCTTTCCTTTGGAGTCTGACATAAATAAGATATTCCTTTATTGTCCCACATGGGGAAATTTCATTGTTGCAACGCAGGTAGATACAGAAGAAAAGAACAGATCACTTATAGGCAGTTTGAAAAACACTCTCAGTAGAAGATCTCCTATAAACAAAAACTCCCATAGACAAAACCTCCCATTTCCCAACAAGGGATGGAGGGGAAAAATAATAAATAAATACATAAATACCATTGCATGTGATCACGACAGTAATTGCACAATAAATGACATGGGAAATGTATAATTTTGTGTTTTCATCTATAATTTTAATATCTCAAACAGATTAAGTTCAGCTTTGTCTGGGAAATAGTGTAAATATCTCATATTTCACTGGCATTTTGAGTACTAAACAACTTCGCTAGACTAAACAATTACAAAATGCACCATAAGTTGCAGGCCTGGTTTGATGCATATAAATTACAAATCTACTTTATTCTTCCAACATCTGCAATAGTTTATATAGTGTGTCCACAAAAATATTAGTCAGTTCAAATACACCATGTTCTACAAAAGCTATTCTTTCCTTTTTAAGTGAGAAAAACACAACACTTACAACTCAAGATACAGTCGGAGCTCCGACTGTGGAAATGTCATTTCATGAATTGTCCACCAGAGAGCGCCAAAGGGTTAGGAGAACAATGAAGAGGCCTGAACAGGAAGTATAATTATATACTATATCATATTATGCTATAGTCTTTGCTACAGAAAATAATAGAAGTGTTAAGATTGATATTCAATGTCTCTACTGTGTAATTGTAGATTTATTTTTATTCTGAAAGATGACAATGATCAAGGACATAGTAGTCGTCTAGTTTTATGCAAATTAGCCTAAATGTGCCATTGTGCCACTGAACCAAGCCTCTTTTTGTCCCAAGAGCCTGTCAGAGACTTACGTGAAGGAACCGCATCACCTGAACATGATCAAAGACTTCCAAACAACATTTCTGGTGGGAAATCATTTTCACCAAACCTGTTGTTACAAGAAATACTTCTTTTAAACAAATCCTTTAAGGACAGCTCACAGAAGCATCCTCGGGGCTAATTCCTACCTGAGCTGAGAAAGAAAAGATTGTGTTTCATGTGTAAAAAGTGTCTCACCAAATCTGAGCCAGCATCGTCTGAGACAGAGTGGACAGCATAAAGATCTCAATGACCTCTGACCCAGTGACCAGTCCATCTCCATCTGCGTCTGTTTTTCTGAACAGCTCATCGTATCGCTCCTTGTCCGCCGAAGTGACCACCCAGTTTACTGTGGGCTGCAGACAAAACCAGAGACAAGAACACCAGCATCAACACATCAGAAAGTACTTGGTCTGGAATAAAACACATGTAAATTAGGCACTTTAAATAAGATAAGATATTCATTTATTGTCCACACATGGGGAAATTTCATTGTTGTAACGCAGTAGATACAGAGGAAAAGGACAGGTATAGGAAGTTTAGCTCTTAATAGAAGAACTCTTATAAACAAAAACTCCTATAGACAAAACCTCTCATTTCCTAATAAGGAATGGAGGGGAAAAATAAATAAAGATAAATAAAATTAAAATAAAATATCAACTAAAATAAAAACAGCTGGAGTAAGACAAGATACTAATAATAATAATAGTAAAATAAACACTCCATTTTCATCAGTTATATGCACATGAACATGACAGTAGTATTGCACATGAACATGACAGTAGTATTGCACATGAACACGACAGTATTGTACATGAACACGACAGTATTGTACATGAACACGACAGTAGTATTGCACATGAACACGACAGTAGTATTGCACATGAACACGACAGTAGTATTGCACATGAACACGACAGTAGTATTGCACATGAACACGACAGTAGTATTGCACATAAACACGACAGTAGTATTGCACATAAACACGACAGTAGTATTGCACATAAACACGACAGTAGTATTGCACAAACACGACAGTAGTATTGCACAAACACGACAGTAGTATTGCACAAACACGACAGTAGTATTGCACAAACACGACAGTAGTATTGCACAAACACGACAGTAGTATTGCACAAACACGACAGTAGTATTGCACATAAACACGACAGTAGTATTGCACATAAACACGACAGTAGTATTGCACATAAACACGACAGTAGTATTGCACATAAACACGACAGTAGTATTGCACATAAACACGACAGTAGTATTGCACATGAACACGACAGTAGTATTGCACATGAACACGACAGTAGTATTGCACATGAACACGACAGTAGTATTGCACATGAACACGACAGTAGTATTGCACATGAACACGACAGTAGTATTGCACATGAACACGACAGTAGTATTGCACATGAACACGACAGTAGTATTGCACATGAACACGACAGTAGTATTGCACATGAACACGACAGTAGTATTGCACATGAACACGACAGTAGTATTGCACATGAACACGACAGTAGTATTGCACATGAACACGACAGTAGTATTGCACATGAACACGACAGTAGTATTGCACATGAACACGACAGTAGTATTGCACATGAACACGAGAGTAGTATTGCACATGAACACGACAGTAGTATTGCACATGAACACGACAGTAGTATTGCACATGAACACGACAGTAGTATTGCACATGAACACGACAGTAGTATTGCACATGAACACGACAGTAGTATTGCACATGAACACGACAGTAGTATTGCACATGAACACGACAGTAGTATTGCACATGAACACGACAGTAGTATTGCACATGAACACGACAGTAGTATTGCACATGAACACGACAGTAGTATTGCACATGAACACGACAGTAGTATTGCACATGAACACGACAGTAGTATTGCACATGAACACGACAGTAGTATTGCACATGAACACGACAGTAGTATTGCACATGAACACGACAGTAGTATTGCACATGAACACGACAGTAGTATTGCACATGAACACGACAGTAGTATTGCACATGAACACGACAGTAGTATTGCACATGAACACGACAGTAGTATTGCACATGAACACGACAGTAGTATTGCACATGAACACGACAGTAGTATTGCACATGAACACGACAGTAGTATTGCACATGAACATGACAGTAGTATTGCACATGATCAAATCAAATCAATTTATTTTTGTAAGGCCCAAAATCACAACAACAGTTGCCTCTGAGGGCCACAGGGAGAAATGAATCAACAATGTCTGTGGTGGCGATGAAGTCAGACAATGTCTGTGGTGGCGATGAAGTCAGACAATGTCTGTGGTGGCGATGAAGTCAGACAATGTCTGTGGTGGCGAGGGACGATGTCCCAGGGTCCTCTGTCCTTAGACTCTCCTTCTCGGCCAGGAAAAACTACAAAAAAAACCTCTTTGGGAAAAAAGCGTAGAAACCTGGAGGAGTTCCAGTGAAGGAGAGATCCGACTCTCACAGACGGACAGACGGACACAAGGAGACTGGAGCTGGACCCACTCTTCAGGCAGAATGAACATGACAGTAGTATTGCACATGAACATGACAGTAGTATTTGCACATGAACATGACAGTAGTATTTGCACATGAACATGACAGTAGTATTTGCACATGAACATGACAGTAGTATTTGCACATGCACATGACAGTAGTATTTGCACATGAACATGACAGTATTGCACATGAACATGGCAGTATTGCACATGAACATGACAGTATTGCACATGAACATGACAGTATTTGCACATGAACATGACAGTATTGTACATGAACATGACAGTATCGCACATGGTTAAGTCAGTATAAGTCAGTATCAATAGAGAACATTCTCAATGCAGAGGTCAAGAGTCAAATCAAACAACTAGTGCAATGAGACTTTTCCGGGAAACCAGTTCCTCGGTTACAGTTGGGTGATCGTTGTAACAATAATAATTCACACACTTGTAAAGCCACTGGCCTCAACTATGTGGCAAAACAAGTCTTTCCTCTGACACTGAACAACTCACTCATGTTACAACTTAACTTTCTCTTTAAAGAAAATACTGATGAAATATTCATTGGTTTCAGCTTCCTGTTATATGCAAAATCTTAGATCTAATATCTTGTTTTAAATTGCCATGGCAACGGCCTTATTTTCTCATAATTTTGAAAAGTGAGCCGATTTTAGTGCTGTCCTGATACCAAAATGTCGATTTCAATACAAGGGAACATATTCTATACTCTATTTTCTCACTGTTCTCAATACCACAATCATAATAACAAATGCTCATTTTCAGTTGCAAGATTTTACACAATAGACTTACATTCTCAACACTAAAGAGCTTTCTTTATTAAACGTGTTGCTCTTCTTCAAGTTATGATTAAGCTCAAAATCATTCTAAAAATGTTAACAGGTCACATTTTCCCCTATTTATATGGTTTTCTTTAGGATCAATACAAATGGTTTATAGCCCTGATCTAGAACATAATTAATCGGCATCACGTCTATAATAGAACACTTTAAACGGAGATAAGGCAACACTCTTAGATTAATTTTTAGTTCCTGGCTGACTCTTGCATCTTGGGACACATTTTTCATATTTGCAATGACCTTTTAAAAGGATTATTGCAATTTAATGTGATGTAACGTAAGATTTCCTTTGATTTACTTAAGTATTTGTCGGTAAAAGCCTTTTTGGCCTCTACCACTGCCAAACAATTTGTGTAATGTAGATTTGTCGGTTACTGACGTTTTTTATTGTTTTAATGTAGTACTAAAAAAAAAATCGAAATCTTTTAATCAAAAACTGTAAGTTACTTGATCTAAATTGTCATCTTTACCGGGACAGCTCGGTTTCTTCCAGTCGAACACAGATATATGTGGTTGTGATGCAGTACAGGGCTCAGGGAGGCGATATTAGCATTTCACTGCATTTTTCTCCAAATGTCTCAAGTTGCCACTCTTTTTCACTACACTTGCAATACAAAACACTTTTACAAACGAAGACCGGCGAAAACCAGGTGACATTTCAACTTAACGTGCATTATTTATCGTTCTCCTGTGAAGTCTCAGGTTTTCCCTTCATAAGTGAACGTAGGGCGCACAGGACTGTTGGCATAACACGGTGAATATTGAACAGAAAAACAGCAACAACTGGAACATTAAGACAAGCAAAAGGACACACAGCACTTAGCTGCAAATGTGAGAAACACAATGACAGATGCATTATATATCCATCAATACTTTAAAGCCGTATAACACATCTGGATTCTGATTAAATCCTTTAATAATAAAAAAAAAAACAATATTTACACATGGCCAGTACAGATTTTCAATTTTCTTTCTAAACCAGGATCCGATTTTCCCCATTTCCCCAATTTTTTGTTGTTGAAATTGCTATAAATTCAGTTAATGCATATTGCATAATAATGTAGTATAATAATAAAATACATCTATAGCAAGGATTTTTAGACATCCACAACCCCGTTTCACAACCAACCAAACGAATTATGCCTAAACAAAATGATGGGCCGATGCTGGAGCTATAATAGTCACATTTAAATAGACTAATAATTGGCATGAGCTCTCAAAAGTTGGCATCCGTGCATTAGTGGACTCAGTTTGATTGACCTGTACCTGTGGGGAGGATCTGAAGGAGTGCTTGGGTGAGATGTTGACGGCGGCGTGAGGCGGCGTGTTGGCCGGAGGCGGCGTGTTGGCCGGAGGCGGCGTGGAGCGGCGGGAGTCTCTGAGAAGAACCGACCCGGGCGAGAACCCACCGAAGCCGGGTAAAACGGCCACGGCGCCCGGCAGTGCCCCCGCCGTCTTCTTCCTTTTCGCTGGCGGTACGAGCGAGAGCGGCAACGCTGTCGGGACGGGCTCCTTCTCCATCGCCCGGTACACGAGATGCATGGCCTGGAATAAACGGAAGCGATTGAAATATAGAGGCCGCGATTTACATTTGAAACGCAGATAAATAAACGACTGAACGGGATCTTATTAATAATCCAAAAGGGAAATTCCTGTGTGCCAGAGAAGCCATTAAAAGTCCATAAAGTGCTTCTGGATTTATGAATACAACATCAGATAACATGAGCTCGTATGAGGAAATGCACTGTATAATTAATTAAAATATTAAAGTGAACAATTCATTTAGCGGCAAAGCAACGATTTCCCACCACAATGAACTCGTCCTTGTCCAGGCTCCCGTCTTTGTCGACATCACTTAGATCCCAAATCTGTAAAAAAAGAACACAGCAGAGAGTTTATGCCACACATTTAATAACACACAGCCAGTTTAAATGTATAGAAACACATAATTACACTTGCCTTTCCCAATATGTCCAGAGGTAGTTTAGAGTTGATTAAAACCGGCTTGACTTTGTCTCCAGAAAGCAAACCGTTTACAGGAGTCAGGCTCTCAAAAATGCCTTCGAACTTTCCTTTTTCATCGGCCTAAAATGACACACAAATGCAGCTCTTGTAATGTATTTTAAGTTTAATCGTTTAAGAAATCTGTGAACTCTGACCCTTATAGCCCACTGAGAATCGGGCGTGGACGACGGCGCAGTCAACAAGGGGCTGCTCGTGTCTTTCTGTAAAGTAACGATGGGGTTAAACTCGGAAACATCGTTAGAAACATCGTTACTGCTTTCACTGTCATTGAAGGGAATACAGTAAGATTCTGTGAATGAATCACTCACAAACGTGGGCGATGCCAGCGTTTGGTTGAGGTTGTTGAGGCTTATGTCATTTCCACCTTGTGCTGAAGCCACAAGTCTTAAAGCGGTGAAAAAACCCTGAGAAGAAGAAAACGATTAGGTTGATATTGCTTTACAGTAATTAGTCTCAGTCAGGAAATATCATACCCGCCTATCCAGATAGCCCTTTCGTTCAGAGTCTGCTAGATCCCAAATCTATGACAAAAAAAAGAATGTTTATGATTATTACTAGGGTTGAAACAAAAAATGATTTTAGAATTCAACTAGACAATGATTTATTTCAAAGGATTAATTTCAAATGCAGTGTCCATGACAACTCCGGAGTCCTGGACGAATCAGGGATTACACAATAGGCCTGTCACTATAGTTATTATATTGACTTATTGTACAATTAATGATAAATGGAACAATTTGACCATGATCAAGGCTCATGACCATTTGGGTAATGACCGAAAGGACAAGATTGCCGGGTGGCTGGGCGAGGTAGGGTGAGGAGCTCAGTCACACGGGAGGAGCTCGGAGTAGAGCCGCTGCTCCTCCAGCTGAGGTGGCTCGGGCATCTGTTTCGGATGTCTCCTGGGCGCCTCCCTGGGGAGGTGTTTCGGGCATGTCCCACCGGGAAGAGGCCCCGGGTACGCCTCGGGAAGTGTCTGGGGAGAGGGAAGTCTGGGAGTCCCTGCTTAGACTACTGCCCCCGCGACCCGGCGAATATTTGACTGGTAAATATTTATCGCGGGTACTTTTTCTTTGACTAATTATTGTCATTGAACAGTAGAAGGTTGAATAGAAAACTCAATAGAGATACGAACCAACTAGTTTTTACTGTTAACAATACTGTACATTTAGCATAGTTTTAGGAGATTAGTCTGCTTTAGATTTATTGTGTCGAAAAATGAGTTTCTACATCATCAATTATCCTCTGTATTCTCTTCAGCAATATATATCACGCTTCAAAATGTGTTATCGTGACAGGCCTATAACACACTTGATCCTTTGCATATTGAGAATTATTGTTGAATTATGTCTTCTAAATAGAAAACGTTTACAAATAAAAGGTAATCACCTTTTTTTTAAGGAAATCTAAGGAATTGAATTATTCTTTAACATCTTTATTTAAAGGCGCAATGGACGATTTTTCGGCGATTTGAGAACGCAGGCGGAAGTGCGCATGCCACTCCCCCGTGCGGACTGATACAACACACACGTGCGTTTGTTTATTAGCGCAACGGAGCGCATCGCATCGCTCGTCTCCCGTAGATTTCTGTCCACTTCTGAGTCAGCTTGAACTGTCTTTCTCCGTCTTCATTTTACCCGTACACTGAGGGAACTATATTATGATAGATCCATGCGCTTAGGCACGCGGAAACGTGGGGACGAACCGCACGCGGCTGCAGGTGAGCGGTAGCTGCGTTTTATGATTGATACGTGGCAGGACAAATGATTTATCTACGCCACGAGGAAATATGATTAAAAAAAAAATTATGAAAAAAATCGTCCATTCCACCTTTAATAATGCACCAGCCTTTTGTTTTAAAAGCTCTTTTGGCACATGTTTTAGAGTCACAATTACAATGATCCAAATATGACGACAATAATGTACACATGTTCATAATGGTTTATACCTTTCCCAAAGTGCTGTCCGACAGGCCCGACTTCTTAAGGAACTGTGCAGCATCGCCAGCTGAGATTTTGCCTGTGTTTCCTGGGTCCAGCTGCAAACGTGCAAACAAAACAGACTTTCATTACAACTACTACGATTACAAGTATCTGAACAGACATTGTTACGCTTAAAAGAGTTTCTACCTGTCTGTAATAGTTTTCATAAGCTGGATTTCCATTTGAAAGCTGCGGAAAAACAATACAATAAATACATCATAAAACGCATCCGCAATCACTTGTCACGCTATAACATATCAAGTCATGTCAGAAAATCGTTTAGAATTCCTAAATAGAGCAAATATAATGGATAGACAATAGTTGTGTCATTGTTGGTGCACCTGATGCTCTCAGTGTTATTGACAGACTTCATTTAAACGGGCAGTGTAACTTTGGCTAACGTTAACTTGGACAAAACATAACTTTCCCGCGTCAGTTTTCCTCCAATTAAGACCATTTCATGTCCGACAGTGTTCTCAGATAAGACGCAGCTCGGGCGAGTGCGTTGTGTGTCCGTTGTTAGTGGAGAAGAGACGTTTCTGTCGGTGTAAAGTGACTTGTTACCTGGCTGAGTGTCATGAGCGCCGCCATATTTCCTGGTCCGTGTCGGGCGCGCGCGTACGCCTCTTGACGTCACGGGCGCGAGCGGTGACGGAGAGGAAGGAAACGTCAAAATAAAAGATATAAGTTTAACTGTTTGTGTTATGTCGTAAATGTAAAATTTGTATTGTATTTTGTAAAATTAATTTTGTAAATGAAAAAATAAAAAAGGAAAAAAAAGGATAAAAAATATTAATAAAAAATACAAAATGAAAATAAAATACATAAGAACACTCACAGAATCGAGAAAATACATAAAAACACTCACAGAATCGAGAAAATACACAATACAATTAAAGGACCAATAAAATACATATTCAACACCCACAGAATCAAGAAATTACATAAAAACACCCACAGAATTGAGAAAAATACACAATAACACCTACAGAATCAAGAACATACATGAAAACACCCACAGAACCGAGAAAGTACTTTAAAAAAATACCCCCAGAACTGAGAAAATACATATACACACACAGAACCAAGAAAATACACATATAACTTTGTAACTATTAGACACACAACAGAATCAGAATCAGAATCAGAAAAGGGTTTATTGCCATTTGTCGATAAACAAAATTCACAGACATAGGAACTTGCCCTGCTGATTCGGTGCAACACAGACAACAAACATTGAACACTGAATACTAAACGACATGATATGTAATAAAACATAAAGTTTAAAGTAATGTAGTGCAATAGCAAGTGGTGATATGTACATAATAAAACATAAAGTATAAAGTAATGTAGTGCAATAGCAAGTGGTGATATGTACATAATAAAATATAAAGTAATGTAGTGCAATAGCAAGTGGTGATAATACATAATGAAATATAAAGTATAAAGTAATGTAGTGCAATAGTAAGTGGTGATATGTACATAATAAAATATAAAGTAATGTAGTGCAATAGGAAGTATATATAGTCATAATATTATCAATTAATAATACTAAATCACCATTTTAAGTACATTTTCAGGTAGCTGTACTTATATACTTACTACTCACTTTATACCCACTACGTTTTGAACATGACTGAAAAGTGTGGCTTTTTTTAACGATCTTTAAGCACATTCATGTCAGGATGTTACTTCTGCCTTGGGGCTTAGAGGAAAAATAACATTTGACTACTGTTCTTTAGTGTATATAAAATCATTTACAGAAGAACTTATTTAAATGGAGCCCTTTATTACAAAGGTATCACATAAAAAAGAAAACGTAACCAAATTGAGTAGCACTGGTAAATCAGGGGTCAGTGCAGCACCTACACCTCAGATCAGAACATAAGTCTCATCAATATTTAGAAACCTGACAGGCCTGCAGTAGAATTAAGTACTATTTTGACACATATTATAGAAGACACTACGTTGTAATTGAGTTGGTCGGTGCTTCACAATTGAGCACAGAATTAAGACAAAAAGTCTGGCTCACTGCTGCTCCATGATGCTCTGCCTGGAATTAAAGGTCAAGGTCATTTGGGGGGGAAAAAAAAAACTGTACTACCATAACGACAGTTGGAGTGAAAAGTGATCAGCAACACCGGTTCGTATGGTTATAATCTTTTAATAAAAACTTTGCTTTTTTATTGGACATTATGTCAATACCAAACAGTTGTGACTTGTGTTGTGAAAAGTCACACGGGGGTTTCACCAACAGTTTGGAAAAACATTCAAGCAGCTTCATTGTCGACATACAATCTCGTTTAGCACTCGGGATCCGTTTCCAGTATTGAAGAGGTCAGTGCCAGGACCAAAATAAATTACTTCAGTCCAAGTTTGAATTTCCATAGCAATAAAGATTCGCATTTGCAGCCATTACAACGTCAAAACCTACATTTTTTATTCAAACTAGTTCATCAGATCAGTGGGTGAGTGACAAGAGCTGAACATTTGAGACATCGCTGAGAGAGTTAGTGACTTGAAAAGAAACCATAGTAAACCATTTGGGATTAAAGATTGATAAGCAATTTTTAAAAGCGGGGACATGGACAACTTGAAAATGAACTTACAACAATGAACTCCACTTCCTTATATTATTTCAGCCTTCCATAAAGAGTTCCCCATGCTCCGTTCCCAGAGAAAGGATGCACAGCAGCCACAAAATGCCTGGGAACGGAGCACGGAGACTCCACAGAAGTGCACCACAAACTAAACTTCACATTTTCACAGTCAACTCAAAGCTCGTCTTTGAGTTTCGCGTCATCGGATTCCGAAACGTCTTCATCTTCGTCTTCATCTTTGTCGTCGTCGTCATCGTCGTCTTCCTCTCCTTGCTCGTCTTCGTCCTCAGCCTCTTCAGTTTCCTGCGCCTTGTTCCTCTCCTCTTCCTCTTTACGTTTCAAGTCGTCCTGTTCCTGCTTCATCTTCTTCTCTGGTTCCTATTGAAGGAGATCAAGAGTGCAACGTTGAATACAATTTCCAGCCGTAAGTCATCATTTGTTGTATTGTAATAGACCATATGCATTACATCACCTTAGTAGCGCCCCATGTTTCCTTTCCGATTTCTTCCGCTTCTGTGACGTCGTCGGAGATCAGGAAGTTGTCAAAGATGGTACCGGATTTCACCTGTAAAAAATAACAATTCCTAAAGTTTAGATTTGATTTTAGTTTAATGTAATGAAAGACATTTTTAACCCATCGTACCTGCCACAGATCAAGTCCCAGAACGGAAACCTTCTCAAACTTGTAGATGTTGGCGTCGGGGCTGTGCTCGGGGTTGTCGATCTCGGGGTGCACCCAGGCTCCTTTGTAGTTGGGGTTGTCGATTTGTTTAGGTTTCCACTCGCCCTGGAAAATCAAAATCCATTTATAAAAACGCGTAAAGCCCTGAGCGCGCCAATGACGAGAGCGGGGGGGAAAGATCTTACCTTGTACTCTGGATTTGGGATCATGGCTGGCTCCCACTCGCCGTCCATATCCTCGTCCCAGTCGTCGGGCTTCTTGGCGTCGGGATCGGGGACGTTCTCGGCTTTGTCCCAGTCCTGGAGAGAACAGAACGGGTTATAGCACTACTGATTTGTAAAGCTGCAAGACGCTGAGCCAGAAGGAAAAAGGGTAATGCTACGCTGTGGATTATGAATGACTCAAACTGTATTACAAAAAAACTGTCAAAAAGTATAAAAAGTATGCACAAATAAGAATTTCCTGAGCGTGTAGTTTGCAAACACACCTGCCATCATGGTCTGTGTTTATATAATATGCCTGGCTGAATGTGCTGTAAAATACTTATTTGTGATTTTTTACCTCAGGTTTGGTGTCCTCGGGGTCGTCGATCTGGGCGTTGTCGTCCCAGTCCTCGGGTTTCTTGGCTTCGGGGTCCTTGATCTGTTTTGGAGGCAGGAAGTCCCAGTCCTCCTCCAGAGAGCCAGATTCGACCTTCTCATTGTCAATTTTCACCTCGTAAGTCTGATCCGGGTTCAAGATCAGCGTGTACAGGTGACTCAGCTCATCATCCTGGCGGACAGTATTCAAAACGTTAAGCCAATGAATTCAAACCAAATGCAAAAATAATGACGACGGCGGCGATTTGAAGGAAAATACCTTGCACTTAATTTCTTTTTTGATCAAATGATTCTTGCCCTTGTAATTAAAGATCACGTGAACTTTCTTGGTGCTGTAGCCACAGATGTCTGGACCTGATTTAAAATAAATGACAATAAAACTCACACCACGCTTTCACTTTCAACATGATTTAGCCTAGTTGTCATTTCCAGACCGATAAACTTACCGAACATGATGTAGTAAGTGGAATCTCCGTGCATGTCAGCCTGATCCATGTCAGCGGGGAAGACCTTCACGTATCCACCTCCGCAGTCAATCTTCTGCTCGTGCTTGACTGTAAACTGCACCACAAGGGATTTGCCCTCGTTGCTAAATGGCTCGAAGCGGGCAGAGGTTGCATAGAAACGGGCATCTTGACTCGTCTGCAGACCTGCGATTCAGCAAGAACAAACAGAAGAACTTTACACCTCCAGAAAACATACAAGGAAATGCCCAGGAAGAACAAATAAAGAAAGAGAAACTAAACACACATAAGACTGATAACCCAAGCAAAGTCTCATTATGTCACTGGATTTTCCAGAATGTGCCCGATTCCATTTCACTTTCAGTTCAAAGAATGCCGAGTGTATTATCCTTCTGGTTTATAGATGAATTAAAAAGTGACAGTTTACCTTTATCTTTCTCTGCATCGCCATAGAAATTCCCAGCTGTGAGTTTAAACTCTCCGTAGTCAGACTTGTGTTTGGAGTCCACCCATCGACTTCTCCATTCATCTGGAAAAAGCAACTTGAGTTACACTTGAGTTACACTTGGGCCTCCTCCTGCGAGCTTTCCGGGCCTCCGTAGAGTTGACAAGCTAGTGCACGGGCCCGCGATTACCTCCCGATAATAACACGTTAACATGAGAACTTTACAAATATACAGTTTACACATTGACAGTGGGTGAAATATGACGATGGGGCAAAGTTATGCGCCCCCGAATCATCGTTTACGTGGACGCTGACACAATATGCATAAGTTGCTGCACTTTACATGAAGGATATCGATAATTAAAGACACTTACCACCGTCCGAGAACTCCTCCCGAAAGTACACAGTCGCGTGTATACTGCATACTGCAAATAACAACGTGACTATGGTAAGAGTCTGCATTTTGCACCCCAGAGGCGGACTTCACGACACCCTTTGCGAGTTGTGAATGAGCACACGGAAGAGCACGGGATGTTTTAGAGTGGCTCCGGTGAACAGATGTCTGCTTCTCATTGGTCGGCTTTGTGCCGTGTCTGGACCAATGGCAGTGTACCACGAGACACATGCGCAGGCGCAGAACTGGCCCCGGATCAGCCAGTCCTGTCCATGGTCCTGTTTATAGTTATGGAGCTGGACATTTGCATCCGCCGTGCCCAACACGCCCGAGCTCTTTTAAACCTGTCGATCACGTCTTTTAAAGCTCATTTTAAAGGCCCAGGGAAATTTGACTATCTCGTGAAGTCAGGTTTTACTCTTAAACTGATTTGTTTGTTTTCTAGAAGATGTCACCATTATTTTTTTTAGCTGTGCATTAACTATTTTATCTGATTGTTGTAAAATGGACATTGGCGTTGACATGAAGCCCACAGTCATGTGAAATCTTGACCGATAGAGGGAGCCAAAAGACTTTCACTTAGCAAGTGGTTTCAAATCAATAAAACAAAATTATTAAAATCGATATGTTTATTTTTATGTGGATATAAGTTTTGTTTGTGTGTTATAATACATATATGTACAAAATAAAAGTAAAATATATCCGCATGCGGCCATGATCAGCCATCGCCACGCCCCCCACTCCTGCCCTGGGAGGAGTTTGTAAGAGTATACAAAAGTGTAAATTATATGGGAGGTTTCTGTCATCGCTACAGCTATGCGGTAAGAAATATGATATGGATCTAATTAACTTCTTTAGTCAGGATGACAAAATAAAATTTGGTCCCAAATTTGATAACATTTAGAAAAAATAATAATTTCATTTAACTCTGTAGGGGGTGTTAGCGCCTCAAGTGTGTTTGGACACACAGAGACTGTGAAAGGAATCTACATGAATTGGAAAAGTTTTGATGCCAAATTTAATTTGGGGGCATAGAAATATAAATATCATAAACTATACCATTTCGGAAAGCAATAGCTCTTTCCAACGTCATGGTATGTGGACAGGTTTATTAGAAGTAAATGTGCTTTAACTTGCACTAGTTATAACGTTTAGTTGTTTAGCATTTATTTTATGTTGTGCCATTGCTATTATTATTTAATTGCTATTTGTATTAAATTAAAAATGTTAAATTAAATAGCAAAAATAGCTATTTAAAATGTGAATCCTCTAGACACTTTAGTGTGCTATTTTTCTAGCACTAGAAATGTCACCATCAAGATGGACACAATGAAGCCAAAGAGTCGCAGGTAAATAATGGCACCATGGACATGATCAGAAGTGGACTATTTACTTTATTTTTGTTGACTAACAGCTTTAATTCCTCATTCAGGCCAAATACAAGCAGTTATGAGATGAGAGGAAAAAGCTTCTCACTCCTGCACACATGTACATGACATCATGGCTGACACGATGGCGCCTTCTGCTGTTGAGGACTTCTGTGGGTTATTTCATATATGAATCACTATTTTATTTTTCTTTCATCAGCCAAAGCATAAAGCACTCAAAACACAGTGTTACCTCTGTTCATCTATATTACAAGTCTTGATCTAATTCTAGCCATAGTTGTGTTTTTCTTCCATAAAGCTTGATGCATTTGATACATTCTTTGCCAAAAGTGGTAGAAAACCATTTCCTTTGTTCACCAAAAGGTGGAAATCCCAGGACTGTATATGAACTCATCCATGTTAGGTTCATAATGTACCTCACCATTAAGTAACAAAGGCCTTGCTTTTTAATACTGTTATTTATTTGTACGTTAAAGTTTCCTATGAGGAAACCACTCTGAGGCTGGTTTAAGACTTGCTTAACAGGAAAGTGCTTTTTGTATCAACACGTGATAACATTTCTGTGACTCCAGAAAACATTCACAAAGTGTGCTCGTTGTATTTACAAATATTAAATAGATATGTCAAGACATGAAGAGAAATGTAAACAGAACTTTATGTTAATAATAAATGACGTCTTGCTCTCATTAGACGAGGAGATTACTTTTAAAATTTATATTTATTGATGACGGATAATATGAAAGCTGCCGCTGCCGACCTCAAATGATGCCTCGTAATTCTGATAACATGGTACAAATCGACCAGGTTGGTTATTACTTATTGGTACTTTATGGTTTTTGTTGGCTAAAATATTGAGTTTTGTTTTGCTTGTAGGTTCCACTTGAGAATGATCAGCTGAGGAGAGTAGGAGCTTCTGAAGGACCACTTTCTGAGTTAGAGTCCTGGAAACAAAAGTCAATTATTAATCACAGTTCTACAGTATGATATACTGGCTCCAACTAACTTAGATTTTTTTAAGTTCAAGGATAAAATCAGTGATCTTGAGGTATTTTAAAAAATATTTTTCAACCCCCCAAAACAACTATATCGACAGTTTCTTTCTAAATGTAATTTATTTTCATGCTTTTCATCTGCAGACACAGTTATGGACTTTTATGAGTTCATCCTTCAATAATATCAACATCTTAACAAGCTCTGTGCTTACTGCCGCGGATAGAAATGTATTTCTTACCTTATAATGAATTTTATTTAACTTTGTAACTGCAACATATTTCCATTTATAGGTTTCAGAAGTTCAATATTCCCTATTTGAATGCCAAAACAACAGATATTTTGGCTCATGTTCGCCGACATTATGACCCTGAGCTAAACCTAGTGAACTCAGTACACTTGTAATGTTGAAAAAAAAATAAAAATAATGTATTGTTAAAATTATAAAATCTATGCTTCTCTGTGGATTTGTTGCAGTTATTCTCCTCAGAGAAAGGCAACAGCAGAGATATGCCCCCTTGAGCTGGGAGGATTAGTACATATTGTTATACATTGTGTATCGTGACGCTGATGAAACTTTTCCAAAAGGCCAACTCTGACATCCTGCGAGGCCTCGGGGGAAGCAGCGTGGTCAAGATGTGCAGCCAGACCGCCACAGCTTTGACTTCACTACAGGGAATGGAAGGAGGAAGTGTTGCACCTCAATGGTTTCTTTGAGATCCCTGTTTTTTATCACATGGTGGCGCCAAATCTCTTTTTTACGCTGCAAACTGGTGCGAGTGATACATTTCTGCTCATCTTTTGTGTCCTAGAGTCTTGAATATTACACTTCTTTGGCATCCAAAAACTGGGAAACACAATCCATGTGCATCAGAGTGATATTTCTAATGACCTTGTAAGATTTTTATTATTCATATTTTGTTGACACTTTATTATTCTAATTATATAATGTATTAATATAATCACCTTTCCCTTCCTTAAGTTAAAAAAACATATAAGATATGCTTTTGACTTTGAATGGCTAAAGCAAAGCCGATTCTACTACAAGGAGCATGCAGATAAAGTAATAGTTTCCATTACAAAAGTGGACTTAATTCATCAGAATGAGTTTCTTGGATGTTCTGACCGTTAAGCCATCGTGCCAATAACTGACAGGTTAGAAGTAAAACAAACTAAAGATCTTTTTGTCCTTATAGTAAATATAAACATGTGCTACATAACCTTGGCTCAGGCCCTCGACATGAACATGACAGGAGCTCCTGCAGGACCAGCTGGAACTGGCAAGACAGAGACCACCAAAGACCCGGGTCACTGCCTGTAGGTGGTGGTGTTTAACTGCTTCGCCCAGATGGACTGGCAGGATTTACAGAGGTATCAGTCTAATAATAGTCTGTGTTGTCTGTGTTGTGTACAGTGTAGGACTCTCACATATCTCATGTCTCTCATTTTGAGGTCCAGGTCTTGCCCAGTCTGGTTCATGAGGCTGTGGCAGCTCAACAGATTTACATAGTCCTGGAAGTACTTATAAAAAAAACAAAAACAATTTTCTCTTCACTGATGTTCTGGATCTAAATCCAGAGTTTGCCTGTTTATCACAACGGTATAATATTACTCATTTGACAAGTATAATGTTAGGACGACATTGACAAGCCTAAACTTGCCCATCAGAACCCGGGATATGCTGTTCACTAGTCTAATGCGGCTCAGAACAGTTGTGGATTCAATGAAAATATTACCTTGGCCCAGAAGTTCTTTGTCCTTTATAAACTTTGTGAAGAACAACTGACAAGACAGTGTAAAACACTTTGCATATTATTTCAGTTGCTTTTGTGTTATTGAAGTTTGGCTGAAATGCAATAATATATTAGTTACATTATGATTTTGGCCTGAGGAACATTGTGTCAGTGTCGCAAACTCTTGTTTCTTGAGTCCAGCATTGTGATGAGAGCTCTGGATGATAGGAACTCCTCCAAACTGGTATTTTCTGCACATTTCCCCCCTTTATCATGACCCCCCTATTTCCTGAAAGCTGTGGCCATTACTGTGTCACAGGTGGATGAAGATGAGCCTCTCTTTCTCAGTCTTCTTAAAGATCTACTTCCACTGGATGGGAGCACATATGCTGAACTGCAAGCTGCTGCAGCTTAGCTAAGCCTCCTGGGCTTGACAACCACCCCCCATGGAACCTCAAGCTGGTCCAGGTACCTTAAACCCTTGCCCTCCGCATTGATCTCCTGGTGCCCCTTAAGGCCGCATTAGCCTTTGTATTCAGTCTGTCACCGTTTCTTCACAATGCATCACTTGCTAATCATCATCCAATCTGTGTTGTTTTTTTCATGATACCCAAAGCTGCTTTACAGTGAGGACGGACAAAAATACAAATGAATACAAAACACATTTTAACATTATTCTCATACTTTTACACATGGTGTGATGATACTGGGCCCGAGTGGTGCTGATCCACACTCTACAGAAGCCCATGACCGAGTGAGGAACCCCTCACCAAGAGATGCATGAACCCCAAAGCCATAACTACTCCGCAAACTTGATTAGTTTGACTGAGTCATGGCCGGAGATGCAGCAGTTTGTGTACAGGGAGAAGAGCAGGGGAGAAAGTACACTGCCCTGTGGAGCTCCTGTGCTGATAGTCCGCGTGTCCGAGACATTCTTCCCCAGCCGCACGCACTGCCTCCGATCCAGCACGGAGTGAGTAACTATCTCATGATATTACACATAATAAAAGTAATGTTCTTGTACAAAACCACTAAAATCTGATATTCTACTTCAAGGATGGAGTCACAAACGTAATGCAAAAGAAGCAGAAAGTATTTTGCCTTTATATGACAGAATATTTGAAGATGCTTACTCGTACACGAAGCAGAATCATGAGCCAAAAGTGCAGCTGCTGAAATACACCATGCAGGTATTTATATTTGAGGAATGAGCTGATGACCAAGGCAAACGCTTAACCCCACAAATAATTCGTCACACTCTGTCTTAAGTCTGTAAACCTGCTGGAAGGCCTCATCCACACCAAAGAGACTGGGGGCCTAATGAACAGCCGCCACATGGAGCGCCTCTTCAGTTTCTGCTTGACGTGGAGTCCCGGGGCCCTTCTGGAGCTGAACGACAGAGACAAGTTTGAAGCATTCCTCAAAGAACATGAAAGCAAAATTGATGTATCCAAAACAAAACCAGGGGAAACAACATTTGAGTACAGCATTAATGGTTGTGTGTTCCTGATACATCGCAGTAAAATAGAAGCAGTAAATGTGTGGTTTTAGGTGAACAGTGTCACTACTGAGAAGAACATGCAGAAGAGTAGATTATCTTACTGATCGTGTACCAGATTATGCCTCCATTGCTGGAAACTATTGCTAAACAACGAGATGTCGGGAAATGAAACTGAGGAAATCTAGTGTCTTTAGTTATGCTTGATTTATGACTTCCTTGTAGGTTATGGTGCTGATAAGAGAACAAGGAACAACCAAGACAGTCCTGATTAAGAGCTTTACAAAAAACCATAAACCTGAGACCGACTTGTCCAAGACTATGAACTTTTCTTCAGCTACTCATAATGTTGTGGTAATGTTCAGGTTACTCCATTCTGCATGTTGGTTTTCATTTATGTTTCCCATTGCATTTTTTTTCCCACAGAGAACAGTGGAGAGCCACATTGAGAAGCGTGTTGGCAGCACTTACGGACCACCAGGGGGACGTCTTTATTGAAGATATAAATCATCTGATAATGACATGAACAACTTTGTCTTGATTCATCACAACACTAATGTTTTCAGTGTAGTGCTGATAGTAGTATAACACAAATACTATCACTATTATAAGCATGTGTTCAGCTTCTACTTTTTTAATACTGTCAGAAATGAAACTAGCTCATTAAAACTCAAACATACATCACAATAAGCACCACAAACATGTATTGTATTTTCTTTTCTCTTTTACTTTTTTGTTAAATTATTGTTTTTATAGGACTTTGGACTTGAAGACGCTGCAGGTAATCGATATGTACAGTGTAAATGATGAGTATACTCTGATCAGATCAGCAGAGAGTTTGTAAAAGGTTTCCTGAGCCCCTAGAACAGAAGGGGCCTTCATCAAGATGTGAGAACAAGTGAGTAGGTCAGTTATACGTATTATAGTGTGGAGTTATTTATGTCTGCATCTAGAAATGCAGCTTACAGACAAACAAAGCATTTTTGGGAAATACAAGCGACTGCAGTCAGTTAGAGACCTGACCCCCAATTATGGCGAGGGAAAATGGTGTCCTATTGAAAAGTGTTCTTTATCAAATCCAATTATTTCCGCTCCTTTACCTTATTATTTCTACCATGCACCACATCCCACTAGTCAGCCTGTTAACTGGAGCCTGGGCCCCATCGAAGGTCACGCTTGACCAAGCAAAACAACATAATGTGTCTAATTCACTAGTTCTGAATGCATCTGCAGCAAATGATGGAGTCCATTGTCTTGACTGTGAGAAAGATTATGCTTGATACTGACAAAAGTAAATTAAAGTTGATGAACTATGGCAAAAATCCTTTCAATAGTTAATGTGTTTTTGCTCAATTCTCTGTTCAAGTGCGAGTGTTGTAAATTTGGTAGCTTGCTTAGACAACTCTGGTACAACAGTACACTAATCCAGCAGTCGTAAGAAAACATTATTCCATCTTAACAGCTTCACTTTCTTCTGAATAAATGGTGGTTGCTAAGCTCCGGGGCTCCTGGAGGGCGATTAGAGCTGCTTTTTTCTTGTGTCCTGCAGAAGCAGGTGGGGCCTCCTCACACCCCTGCTCAGACCTGATTGAGTGGAGTCTCATCTGCCTAACGGCCTGGCATCTTTCCATTGGCCTAAAAACACAGGCGGCTCCATCAGACCAGTTTGTCCTGTCACAGCTTCCTCAGCCTTTTGTAAAGCACTGCTCATTAACAGCACAAAGTCATGTTTGCCCCATGAGAGGATCATCAGAAGATACAATGCTTTAAGGTGGTACAACTTTATTGCTTTGTCACAAACAAGTAAAGAAAGACTCATACTATATCATACATATACATCTTATGAAATATACCTAGAAAAGATTAAAATACAGAAAACACATACTTGTGAATACATTTCTTTGGCTTTTTAATTCCCTGCTAATAACAGGGACAGTAGCAAAATACATACATACATTTATTAATGTATTTATTTTGTGCATACATTGTATGTTTCTGGTTTTATTTTTGTCTAGATAAAACATAGTCTGTTTAATAATTACAGACACTACTTCACTGTGAAGCCAGCCTTTTAGTGTGGCTTTATATGTTTTAGAATGAAGACCCTCTCTTGACGTGTTTGCTATATTTTGCAAAATGACAGGGTTTTCAGGACCTTTGAGGACATTAGGTCTGTGGCTAAGAAACCAGGGTTAATCGCTTTAAAAGCATTAATTAGGTGTTAAGAGGTGCGCTTGTCTGCTCAAATTAGCTTCAGACAGACTGCGCTGTGTGACTTGCAATAGCTCCTCAATCAGATCTCTGCAAAATTCAAATTAGTTCAAAATAGAGTTGTATTCCCTGCTGAAAAAATAGATGTTCTATATCAATATAAAGTTAAACTAAATTACTAGACAACTGAATATATATTTTCTAAAATGCACAGAATAATCTCAATAATGATTGAGAAGCAACATCTTTGTCCTTGTTGTTTTGTAATTATTCTTCGTTAGGTGGCATAATACCTGTTTTTATTATAAATAACAGTCTTACACTATAGGTGGCAATTTGGGAATAAAGGTGAGAAGAATATTTAGAAAATAACAACAAAAAGCATTGGCATTTATGACATCACAACAGGAATATTAAGGGTGTGTTCCAGGCCAACTGGTAACTGCACATTTCCCACCTGCGAGCGGCTCAAACTGGTAAATCCTACTATTTGTAAACTTGGAGCTGTTTGAGTGACTTCTACTGCATATACGAGATCAACTCGTATATGAAGTAGATGTTGTGACTGTGATGTTTTGCAAGAATAGTACTTTTGAGAGGTTAACCACCATATAAACGAAACGCCAAATCTGACAATTCTGATATTTAACATGGTTATGAATTTGTTTGCTGTTTTTATTTTATTTTTTTTTATTTTTTTTGCCAAATTGTCTACAATTTTACAAATTGTCTATTGAGATGGAACACTCAAGGAAATTACGAACTTCCCTGTGGCCTGGAAGGCGGAATGAAAATCCCATCCTAAAGTAAAGCACAATTTACCTGCAGATTAAAAAATGAAAATACAATAGTGCTTTCATATATTTTGATTTGTAAAATAATAATCATTTGTGTAAATTATGCAAGCATTGGCCCAGTCCAATACAGCTGCTAATAGTTATTGATTGATTTACTCAGTGTGATGTCATAATTTACAATTTAGCAAGATATATATATATATATATATATATATATATGCACACACACACACACACACACACACACAGAATTAACAAAATTAGAAAAAAACATTGATTGTTGGAGCAAAGTTGCATTGAGCATTAAATAATTATGGAAGAGTTTCACTGGAGAAATCATGAGTGGCCCTCAGCAGTGGCCCTCAGCAGTGGCCCTCAGCAGTGTCACATATGCTGCCAGGTTTTGTCCATGGACTGAATGTGTTCTTTGGCCTTCATTCGAAGCACTGCGATGCTGGAGCTTCTATCATCCTCCATTGGGTATTTGTCATTGAAGCTTGGGCCGCACTGGTATGGAAGTGGGCCCATTGGCTGCATGCTTTGACCCATGCCAGGACCTGTGTTTAGAAAGTTATGGTTTGGGTAGGCTGGTTGCAGGTTTTGAGGTGAGCCCATGAAGCCTGGCATGCTGTGCATAGGTGTTCCAGAGGAGATGGGAGAGGTGAGCCAGGGGTCCAGAGGCAAAGGGCTGGGCACAGGGCCCATAGTGGGAGGCATAGGTGAGCGGTTGTATGAGAGCATGGTGGAGTCATGGAGTTTCATTGTGCTGGAGTCCAGCTTCTCTTGACGCCTCCATTTGGCTCTTCGATTTTGGAACCACACCTGTCCAGAATCATAAAATTAATACTTAATGATGAAATACATTTCTATTTATTTTTATTGATTTTATTCATTTAACTACCTAAAAAACTCACATGTATGTTGTATAAGGTCATTCAAACTAACAGAAAACTATATGCAATGCCTGTCCAAAAAAGTTGCCACTTAGATACTACGCAAATACAGTAGATACGAGCCTCCTACTTATTATAATAATAATAATAAATATAGCCGCAAGCGGCGATGATCGGCCCTCGCCACGCCGCCGCCACGCCGCCGCCGCAAGAGGGGGCGCTAATGCGACCCAATTGACCTTTTATTACACCGACCACTGAATCCGTGACGTTGTCGCGTCTTCTCCCCTTTGCTTTACATATGAAGGGAAAAGTTTGCGGCTCCGCCGCACAAAGTCCGTGACTCTTAGAATACATTTTTGTATAACTTTTGATGGTTAATAAGGCTAACGCCCTTAGAGGAGTTTGTAAAAGTATAAAGTGTAAGTATGTTCAAATTTCAGAGATCTGGCGATTTCCCCATTGGAATAACATGGAAGGTTTCTGTCATCGCTATGGCTACGCCGTAAAAAATATGACATGGGTCTCATTGACTTTTTTGATCGGGGTGCCAAAATGTAATTTTTTGCCATATTCCGTAAGATTTCGCAAAATTTAACATTTTACCCTCCATATAAAATGTATGTCACTCTGTAGGAGGCACTGTCGCGCCAAATTAATTTATTTAACTTAAAATAGGTTTAGGGCAAAGGGTTTAACAACTGATTCAAATTTGACGCAATTCGGACTTTATCTGCGCAAACAGCAGCAAATTTAAAATTTGGGAAATTTCCTAAATTATAGCTACAGTTTGCGACTTCGCAGCACAAAGATCGTGACAGGTATCAAAGTATTTTGAATAACTTTTGATGTCCCACTCTTCAACACCATTTTCACCAAATTTCAGCTTTTATGGCCAACGTCCTGGGAGGACTTTGTAAAAGTACGACGTTTGGAAAAACTCCCTAGTCAAGCTTAGCAAATTTTGATCCAATATGGCCGACATTTGGTTGGGCGGACAGCGTTGCCGTGATAATATTTTTTACTTCTCTTGTCACCATCTACCTCTGCACCAAATTTCATGATTCTATGATCAGATTTTCTTTGAGCCATTTACATTCTCTCAATGCATTTTTTGTACATTTAGGCGCGCTGATGCGACAATTTTTTAAATTTTAGAAAAAAGAGATAGCCAGAATGTAGAGAGGCACGATTTTTAGTGGAAAGCGCTCGCGCTACCTCATGGTGTGGGTCCCTGGTCACTGACGGGTACTTTCGTTAATTTTAAGTGGGCTCCGCCCACTTTGTGTCTTTGGCCCTCTATACAGTAATAATGTTCAATTTTTGCATTACATGTTTATATGCACGGAACATGCAAGAGATGGGGAACGTATTCGTGAGCTACTTAGTGTAAACAAGCGCTTTATATGGGGAAGACGACCGCTTCGGCTGACGGCCTAATAATAATAATGCAGGTGTTGTTTTTTCAGCTGCAACACCTTATTTCAACCCAACTGATGCAGTGAGTGGCTTTTCATTTCTGAAACATCCATGAGGAACGATAAATCCCGTCAAATTACATCAAACAGAGAAAACCTCTACAAATCTTAACCTCATAATAAATCTTTGATTCAATTAATCAATTGAATAAATCGTTTAATATTGCAGAAGTTTATTAAAACTATGCAACAGTGAAAGTGTGCTGTAATCAAAGGGTCCTATGAAATGCTTTTTGGCCACTTTCTTTTGGACTGGCAGTGTATCTGTGCCTACCTGAACTCGAACCTCCGGCAGATTGACTTTCATTGCCAGCTCCTCACGGCTGTAAACGTCAGGGTAGTGGGACTTCTCAAAGGCTCGCTCCAGCTCATGAAGCTGATATGTGGTGAAGGTGGTGCGGTTTCTTCTGTGCTTCTTTTTAGAGTGATGTTCCTCCTTAGACAGGTCCGGAGAGTCTTCATCTGTGTCCTGCTCCTTATGCAGGCTGGTCATTTCAGCATCACAGTTGTCCCGTTGGAAGATGCCTGAGTCTAGATAAAACCACAAAATACATGAATTGTGCTTAATATTTAGCACAAACAAATTGTAAGTAGAATGCAGGAAAGGATAGACCTTGAAATTGTGTTTCAAAGTAACTAACACGATCAAATGTAAATATATTTAGTAGGAGGAAAGAACATCTCATAGAACAGCCCCACCCGGTAGGTTAATGGTGCCTGGGATCTTCTTGCTGTGAGCCAGGAGCACATACCTTTATGTTTCAGTGCTGCACAATTGACATTTGGTCTTCTTTTGATGCTGTTTTATTTGCGTACACACAACTTTCATGTATAAAAATCTGGGTCGTTTCAGATATGGTTTGCGTTCCCCATGGCGTCACAGGAACATGAATAAATGTCAAAACGCAATTCACAAAAGCTTGGTTCCAAGCTCATCATCAATCTAAAGTTCCCTCTTAAGTGGATTTGTATAAATATAAATGTTTAGAAATGCTATGTTTTCACTATAAAAAAAAATTAAATTCCATTTGATGAGAAATAAGACAACTATTTGTTGTATGAAGTTTACAATTGAACAAATCGACTCAGACGGTCCCTCATCTGCCTGAAGAGTGGGTCCAGCTCGACTCAGACGGTCCCTAATCTGCCTGAAGAGTGGGTCCAGCTCGACTCAGACGGTCCCTCATCTGCCTGAAGAGTGGGTCCAGCTCCAGTCTCCTCGTGTCCGTCTGTCCGTCTGTGAGAGTCGGATCTCTCCTTCACTGGAACTCCTCCAGGTTTCTACGCTTTTTTCCCCAAAGAGTTTTTTTTTGTAGTTTTCCTGGCCGAGAAGGAGAGTCTAAGGACAGAGGACCCTGGGACATCGTCCCTCGCCACCACAGACATTGTCTGACTTCATCGCCACCACAGACATTGTTGATTCATTTCTCCCTGTGGCCCTCAGAGGCGACTGTTGTTGTGATTTTGGGCCTTACAAAAATACATTGATTTGATTTGACTCTGTGAGTGCTGGAATGCAATTATTTGAAATTATTTATTTAATCATAAATGTAATTGCTTTTTTCAAATGAACTGTAAAATACTAAATGACAAGTTCTACATATTGTGTTAGAGATGTTTTGTTATTCTGCGCTTTAAGATAATATAAGATAACATAAGCCTTTTTTTGTCCCACAATGAGGAAATTCCAGTGTTGCAACACAGAGTATATGTAGAAGTATAATAATAAAAACAGATAGCTGATTAAAAAAACAGATAACTTTTTGGTGGTGTCCGTTACTGTAACGTGTCCGTTACCGTAATGTGTCCGTGTCCGTTACCGTAAGGTGTCCGTTACCGTACGGTGTCCGTTACCGTACGGTGTCCGTTACCGTACGTGTCCGTTACCGTAAGGTGTCCGTTACCGTAATGTGTCCGTTACCGTAAGGTGTCCGTGTTGTATTTGTGTGGTTGCTCATGACGTAGAGCAAGAAGAAGCAGGTTGCATCTGATTACAGCCTGATCAAGAGTGAAATCTTAAATCTACTTCCCTAGATAAACACAGCTTAATGACTACTTTATACTTGTGAACACCAGGGGTTTCGTCCACTTGTCCACAGTTTATACGCAGTGTCTTTCACTCACTGAACCCTCTCTTGGAGTAATCCCATAGTAACAGATGCTATGAGTAAAGCTCCCAGTCCCGGCCCTCCCTCCTCTAGTCCATCAGACTTTACGTGGCCTCTGCAAGCCAAATTGTACATTTTCTAGGAATTAGATAAGCTGAGGAGACTCAAAAAAGTGCACGTGGAAATATTGAGCAAAACTTCCCACAGTAGCAGTCAATAGCATGACATCAGCTGATGTATTAATAATCTGATGCAAATATTCTAAATATATAGCTTCATGAATATGAATCCATTATTATTATTCCTGGATTTGTTCTAGAATAGTCCTGGTTTAGACCCGGTCGATACTAATCTAGTCCAAGTTTAATTCTAGTTCAGAACTGGGTTGGTAATTTTGTAGATTCAAATTAGTAAAGCCTTTTGTTTTTTTATTTTTCATAAAAATCTAATAAAGCAATTGTTTTATTATATATTTTTTAGACATATCTAGTGTTGGACATATTTAGTGTGACCCTAAACTGTTAAAAGAGGGGACACAGTGTGCGCCTTATAGGCCCAGAGGCCAGAATGGCCCCGGTGTTAAAGATATGAGTCACGCTTGTGCACAGTGACACTCACCATGGTATGATGGATGCTGAGCGCCGTTGCCCAGCTCTGGAAGGTGTCCATAGGGGTCTTGCGCTCCCTGTTTGTCCACATTGTTCTGCTCATGCTGTTGATGGTCAACACTGGCCTTTTGACTGCCATCTTCCCTTACAGCGCGGAGCAAAGCTTCTTGATCCTTATTGAATCCCAAAATGACATCAATGCTGTGAACTCTTCCTCCGCCACTTGAGCTGGCACCTTTTGCCATGTCATAGCTGTCCAAGCAATCATCATCCACAATTCCCAGGCTATTCATTGATAAATGCATTCGAGATGCTTGGAGAAAAGCCCAAGGTAATTCCAGAGTGAAACAGAGCAAAGTTGTCTTCTTTTTCAACTATGCACATTGGCACATATTCTTAGACTAGAAGACTCCCTCCAAAAATGACATGTTTGTCTGCAAAAAAGATCATGGTCAAATTAATATTGTATACAATTCTCTTAAAAGTCTGCTTTTACAGGTACATTAATTCTCATTAAGAAACATACAACAATCTTAAACACACACCCAACAATCCCATGACATAAATATATGTATTCTGTATGAAAAAGCCTCACCATCATTGCAGTGCCTCTGAGAGCGCTCGCTCAACACGTCTTGTCTCCATAGTCCATAGACAAATGACACTTAAGTATCCACTGCAGCTACTTGTTGGTCACTGCTAAGTCCTTGAAATCCCCTGTGAAGAAGTGAAGCTACCGGTGGAGTCCTGTGCAACAAGCATGTGTAATGTGCAACAAGCATGTGTAATGTGCAACAAGCATGTGTAATGTGCAATGTCTTTCCTGACAAAACCCCTTCTGTCTACAGCGGACCCCAAAGCCTGCAGTGCAATGCTAGTAAAACCATGCTTTTAAGAGCTTTATTAATTGGAATCCTTCCCCTTTAAGAATGACTGACAGTTGTTTTCTGGTCAAGTAATTGGTCCAAATGTACCCTGCTTTCAGACCACAGAGGGAGGCCATTGCTAATGATGCCTTGACAAAACTTTCTTTCAAAATGCTATTGTCTGACAGATAATGGCTTGTACTGAGAGTTTGCACTAATCCCTTCATTATAGACAATATAAGAGACACAAGGATGCATTTTAACTTGAATAGCTACACACTGTAAAGGCTTTCATTCAGGAAACCTTATTGTACTAGTTAAACACTCATTGTGTTACTGTATATTCATCATCAAAATCATAACAACCATTATCGAAATATGAACGTTAATTTACGGAGCTGTTTTGAGCTCTGAACATTGTCAGAGTAACGGCTGTAAAACTGTTCCACTGACTGAAAAACACGTCCAGACTCGTTGTTTGATGTATAGAAATAATTTAGCAGGTTCTAACTTACATTATGTCCATGCAGTGTGCAGAGATCAATCTTTAATCATAAAAGTGCTCATGTTCGTGGAATTATTACTTTACTTGGAGGGATTTTATGTGTGGTTTATATTTCTCATTCTTCAGTCATGAGGCAATTTTTGAAGGAAATATTTAAAATAGAAGTTCAAAATTACAGGAAGCCTAGCTGAGTTCTAAATTCATAACATAAATAGAGACAATTTTCTTTTCTGGAGACCTTTTCTTCCCTGTACTCCTCCTAGACAAATGACGGATTACACAGACTTGCAACTAGTTTAATGTGTTTTGACTAGAAAATACTTTGTCAAAGAAAAATGTGTAATCGTTTTTAGAATTGTATTCTAAAACCGATTGCGACGAAGAAGGTCAGACAAAAACTTTGTGTGTGAAAAAGAGTGAGCCATAAAACGTTTTATGCATTAGTTTAATATTACTGTGAAATATTGTCTGGCTTTTATGCCCAGTTAGGTATTACTGAGGAAATGCCCAGTTAGGTATTACTGAGGAAATGCCCAGTTAGGTATTACTGAGGAAATGCCCAGTTTGATATTACTGAGGAAATATGTGTGAATGTAAGCGCTGTGCACAAGCGAAGTAAGTAAGAGAGAAGTGTGAATGTGTGAATGAGGATTAATAAGTGATTCACTAGCAAGTGTGAATCACAATTAATCATACAAGGGTCACAAAGCGTTATTCTGAGAGATCTAAAATCTGCAGTCACGGGTGAATCTTAAACACCACGTTTATGTCCGGAGGAATCTAATAAGGAATTTTCTCTAGAAGCTTGACATTGACCGTGACTGTAAAGCAAGTAGCATTTCTCTCAGACGACCGAGACCAAATAATGCCAAAATTATCACCCCAAACTGTAAAAAGATAAAGGAAAAGTCATAAGAGGATTTTGGAGGGAGACTTCCAGTGTGCTCAGATGACGTGGCAGAGAGGGGGAGATAAGGGGGGTCAACAAGGCAGGAGAGGAGAAAGCAGTTCAGAGGACGCTCTGAAGGAAGGTTAATGAATTAGGAACTAAACCCAGCTGGTTTTAAATTTTAGTATTTGAGAGCTCTGTAGAACAAATTAAGGGTTTTGTTTGGATTGACAACAATCAATTATAAAGATTTTATTAAATTTGATAAGAGATGAAGATGAATTCAGATTTTTATAGATGGCCAATTTTTTGGGGAATGTGATCACAAGACAGGACACTTCCTGTCCCCGACATAGAAGACAAAAGTTGTGTTTGTTTTTTTGTGTGCACAGAACAAAGCTACGTTTTGTTTTGTTTTATTTTTGGACTTGACAAAAATTATCTTTTTGGACTTAATGCATGACTAGATGAAAGTACAGGACGAAAAGACAGAAGTGTTTTTAAATTTAGAATCAAATACAGGCACAGGCCTGGAAGTGATAATATGGGTAAATTAGTGACTACTGAAGTTTTTGGACATAGGAGTAGAACGGGCAGTAAGTAAAGTGATAGTAAAAGTATATCAGTAACTTATTTATTTGTGTTATCATGAGGAAACCTCGTATTGCGATGTAGACGTAAGTGAGGGAATAAGTTAAATAGTGACGTCCAATGCCCTCCCAGGAAAGACATGAATGGGTCATTAACTAGGGCAATTGACGCAAAAGTGGGGGAACATAGGACATACATGTGTTTAATAACTAACAGGGTGACAACAGCACACCAAGTCATAAAAGATAGTCAGAGATAAGGGGCTATTGACTGGCAAAGAATCTGGAGGACTCAGGATGGAGCAGATGTTGTTATCTTTGAGTATCAACGGCAACACCTCAGGGGGGGTTGACTGATGAGTAATAGGAAAAGTTAACATTAACAGGGAAAGAATTTGACATTCTAAAGTAAATACCTGAAGGATTGTTGAGATTCAATCAAGAATTGAATAGATTTAAATAAGACAATATCATCTAAAATTAGACGCTATAGAAGTTATGAAAACCAGTGATAACAGGACTTAAACATTATAGGACTCAGGACGGAGGCAAGAGATGGTTAGACAACAAGAAAGAGAGAAAGTAAAAGCAGGTTACAAGTGAGGGTAAAGAGTAAGTGAAAAGAGAGAAAGAAAAAATCAGGTTTAGAAATTTGGAAATGGGTGTTTCCTCCGTTACAAGAGGAAGACAGAGAGAGACAGAGAGGGGAAGACAGAGAGGAAGATGTGACGTGACAAAGAAAAGACAAAGAAAGTAGGGAACAATGGGAAAAAGGGTTGATAACAATGATGTGCCTTATAACCAAGGGGAAGGTTTAGGATCATTTTGATTTTAATACACATATAGATAGACTTGCTAGAACAAACTAATACACAATGTTTGTAAAGCACCACATGAGCAGGTGTGAGAGATTGGGTTTGAAACTCACCTGAAGCACATATAGAAGAATAGCACATATTACATTAGATGTGTGACTTTATTCAGGCCACACAAACAGAGGAGATGTGAAATTGTTAATTATGTGAAGAATTCAAAGTTGTGAACTGACCCTTATGGCCAGCTCAACGGGAATTATTGAGATAATTATTATTGTTTGAAGTATTTGAAACACACACACACACACACACACGTGGAGACCAAACACGTGGAGACCAAACACGTGGAGACCAAACACGTGGAGACCAAATATTTAGAGTGTGAAACATTTAGAGTGAAACAAATGGTGGTAAAACAGATTTACAAATTACAGATCGCAGAGGCAGTGTCGGATTACAGACACACAGGATTATTGAATTTTGTTTAAATGTAGAATTATGTAGTAGTTTGAGAAATGGGCAAGGCTAGGAGGGATATGTTCGTGTAAACAAATATTCCGAATCAATAATTACTAAAAAAAAAATTGTAAACAAGAAAACTGTTTGAAATACACTGAATTGTCGAAAAGACTTTGTTTATCACCGCAGAGAACGTGTTGGAGATGTGGTGTTTACAGAGACGAGCCAGGTGGACGAGCCAAGTGGACGGAGCCACACCGTGTCGTCCTCACACCGACCATTGGAGGGACGAGAACATGGGTGCTCTCATGGGAAAGTGAGAGAAATGTCTGGACAACACAGCGGCAGATCCATAGCATCGCAGACGCAGGTCTTCGTTTGTATGAGTTTTGTCCAGAGTCTACGGTAGAGTACGATACTCTGCTACAATGGATGTGAACACAGATTCTACAGTACGCAAAGTGCTATACTCTGCTACGATGAACGAGAGCCAGAGGCTACGGTGCGCAGAGTACCATACTCTGTGGAAAAATAATCAACAGTTATCATCATCACAGCGATGACGATAATATGGGTGCTGAACACCTGTATTATGCACCGGACAATCGGGACAATCGATCAACATACACAGAAATGGAAAATAGAAGGAAGAAAATAAGTGATCAACTTGAAAGGTTATGAAATGCATGATGTATAATGTACAATGTATAATTGACATGACAGCAACTGAAGAAACACAATGGCATATTACACCACAGCCACTGTTGTTTACACTGACTAAGAAGAGTTTTTTATCTGCTACAACATAACTACATGTAATGTTAATGAGATTATGAATTGAGATGGGAAATGTACCAGTTCATATGTGTCATAGGTGTGACCGAAGCGAGCAGTGGAAGAAGGTCTCTTAAGAAACCAAGCAAGGACGTATGGTGGTGTGGGGACACAGTGCTGAGGGCACTTGGAAACAAAGGGACTAGGACGTTGTGCCTATGTATCTCTTTTGTGATCAGCATCACCCAGAACCATACTACAGGGTCAAGGTCGAGAGGTTAGTGGACAATCTGGTCCCAGTAGCACCTGATACTACGTATTTGATTCTATTGGGGTGTCCAGAGAGGTCCCTGATGAGTCAAACTGACTGACCAGAGAGCAGCGGGTTTAAGGGCTTTCCGCTTGTACTTCTATATTTCCCATCACACCGCACAAAAATATAATTGTCAAATTACAGAAATTGACCAATCTGACTCAAAATTTAGGACAGTAATGCTGTAGAAATGTTGTGGGCCGAGAGAAAAGAAGTGTGTTCAATGTTGAAAACTGTGCATTAACTTTTTGAGTGTAAAAGTGTCATTTTAACACCTATATGAAAGACATGTTGAAAACTGAAAAGAATAATGTATTTGCCATATGAGACAGTAGACTAATGCTTTGATAAACATGAGGGAAATGTGATAAAATGTGAATATATGATTATATTTCTGTGATGTATTTTATCTGCATAATGGTGATATATTATCTGCATCATTAGTCCAAGAGAAGAACGGGTGTGTGACAAACTGCATTTGTGAAGGGTCGTAAAGATGGACCAAAGGATGTTTACCCTAGGGGGTGTGACAGCCCAGAGGAGTTTGGGTAATGTTTACCCAAGGCTTGATCTCTACGGAAAAATACCAAGTGCC